>NW_009952973.1:6258419-6278962 GCF_000747805.2 Chaetura pelagica | reverse complement strand
GAGGCGTGGCGTGGAGGCGCGTTCTGGGGGCGCGTAGGTGTCCGTAGGCGAGGAAACGTGCAGCGCGGCGTCCCGCGGAGCTGAGCGCGGCCGGCAGCCCCTGCCCCGCTCACATGCCGTGAGGAGCCGGAGGGAGAGCCCGCCCGCCCGCCGCCCTCCAGCGAGGTTAATGGTCAGGCAGGGGCAAGGTCCCTGGGTTTGCGCTGCGGTCAGTGCCTCCCTCTTCCCTTCTCTTTTCCTTTTTCTTTTTTTTTTTTTTTCCCCCCGTTGTCGTCACTGCGCCTTATTTTCCGTAAGCAAACAACGCCTGAATTGAAAGTCCGTGTAATCAGTAGCTTCTGTCAATGCACAGGGGGCAAGGAGCCTCCTGAACAATGCGGCGACTTCACTTTAAATTCAACCCAGGCAGGGGGAGGGAAAAAAAAAAAAGTAAAACAAGCCCTGATGTTCCCTCCCCCATTTGCAACTGCTTAAAGTTTGCATTGCCCATATTGGTCCCACATGCAGAAAGCAATGGCAGTGGCAGGAAGTCTGTGTGTGTGTGTCCCCATTGTCCCCCCTGCAGGCGGGGGCTGGCGCTGGTCGCTGTTCACATGCTTTCTTCTCCAAAGTAGCTGCGAAGTTGTTGCTATTCAAAGTGAAACTGGTGGTAGTTAAGGCTAATGGGTGTCTTTTGTACCGGCAAGTATTCTTAAAGATCGGAATATTCTGGAATTAATTTGCGATTTTATTATTATTATTTTAAATTCTTTCTTTTTTAGCATGTAGGGTAAAATAGGAGTATTACAGGGTGTAATTCTTACAACAGTGCCATTTCGGGGAAAGCAGTTTCGGATAGGGAGTTATGTTTGCATAGCCCACTTGTACGTAGCGTTATATTTTTACTAGATTAAGGTGAGAGCTTTCATTAACAAGAGCGCTAAAAAAAACCAACAACCAACCACAAACCAAAACCAACAGTTGGTTTCATAAAAGTGCAGGTATGAAAGCCTGAAGAGAACACAGAAAAAAATCCTGCGAAGTGTGTTAGCAGCAATAGCGAGGGGTTTGATGTCCAGTGAATTACTGGCATCAGTTAAAATTTGACTTGTCTCTTTCTTATTTTCAACCTGCTGGTTTCGTAGGAACGAATAGCACCTAGTGACTTAGAAAATTAAAATTTATCCCTTTTTGGAAAAATGTGTTTTAAAATATGCAGGAAAAAGTAAATTTCTGTATAGATTAAATATACTATTAGTAATAAAAATTATTGCAAGTTTTCTCAAGTTGTTCCTTGCCAAATTCCCTAGAGAATGGGATATAAGGTTTTAAAATTGAATTGTCCCTATATTTTCCATCCTGTTACAGGTTTTCCAATTTTCTTTAAAAGCTTATTTGATTCAATGGTGCATGCTAGTCCCTCCTCACAGTTACACATCATTACTGGCTTACTTCATTTCTCTAGGTAAAGCAGGCCTGTATGAATTATAAGACAACTTGCAGCAGTGGAAATAGTTATTAGACATATTGTTATTTTAAAATGTGTTAAGATTGCTGAGGAAAATGCCTCAGAGAAAACAGTAAGAAAGAGAACCCGCTGCTGGTTGATCACATTGGTCTGTCATAAGCAGCACATGCTTCCCAGTGTTCCCATCTGTACAGATGGGTGTTCATTCTATTTTCTCTGTCTGCCAAATCTTCAAACTAGACTTCTGTTCAGTATCTGAGCCACTAGCTCTTCTGAAATCAGGGTCCCATGTTGCCAGTGATGGAATTGTCCTAAGGAGTGTATAATTTAAAAAATAAAGGTGATGGAGCAGAGATGGTGGAGAAGTGGCCAGCTGACAGTGAGTTTGTGACAGAATCAGCCTTACGTCCTCAATATCCTAAATCTCACTGCCGTGCCTCCCCGATGGGGTGCCTTTAGGGATGTGTTTGCTTGTTCACTATGCATGAGGACATGCTGGCCACCTCGGTCATGCAGCCCTGCCATGAGCTGTATGAGGTTCAGACTCATAACCTGAAGCTAAAAAGCAGCATAGACTTCAAAGCGATAGGGACTCTGCAAATAGCTGAAAGGGCAGGAAGAATGCATAGACCATTGGCAGGCCCTCGGGCTATGTAGGCCTCTTCTGCACCTGTATGTGGTGAAGTTTACAGTCATTCTGAGGAGACATTGAGGGAATTGAGTAAGATACAATATTTAAGTACAATTTTTTTAAAACTTTAATTTACAAGGGGCTGTTCATCCCACAATTACTCCGTGCAAAAGTTTACAAAGGTCTATTTGAATAACGAAGACCAAGTCCTTAGAACATGTGCATCACAGATTTCTTGTCATTTTCACATAACTTACAGTAATAATTTTATGGTTACCTACTGAAGGAATCTCTAAAATGTATTATAGTCCCACTCTAGAATGTATAGTTCTTTTCTGAGTCACTTTCCTTCAAGTACTTACTTTCATCTGGTATACCACTACTTGAAATTAGGCAAAGAACTAGATGGAATGTAGTGATGCAAGAATTCTGCCTTTTTCACCGTGTTTGCCAGTGTGTTGTTGGTTGCTTGGTTGTTTTTTTTCATTAGTTTAGGAGGGAATGTAAAGTACCTAGGAAGGCTGGAAGTCTGTAGATAATGCTTTATGAGATCTTTGGAACAAAAGCTTCCCTCCTGTCCTATAATCTTAAAAGGACTATGATAAAGGAATTATGATTTCAGCATTTATTACCTGTATCACTGCTACTTTTCCAGCAGGTAGTCTGTTCCCTACCTGATAGGATCAAAATAATCAAATTATCAGTTAAGTTCCAGAAAGTGAAAAACATCGTTAGCACATTGCATAAAAAATATCAGAAGTAACAATACAGAAAATTTAGGACTGCCCTACCTGGATATTGAACATCACCTGTAACTAACACACATGGTATTGCCTTTTGCTTGACACATTTCAGAAAGCCATTTTCAGCAGTGACACTTCACTGGATATAAATAGTTCTGCATTACATTTTCAGTACAGAGTGACAGTTACAGTCTATTTATTTGTGGAAAAAATAGCTTTAAATCCTTGTGCCATTTTCAATAATAAGATTGGGAGAAAGAAGGGGAAAATGACCGAGGGAATATAAAATTACTTTGTCACATAGAGAAAAATATGAAGTCTTTTGATAATTTAAATGAGAGAGTAAGTGATCGGAAGCACAAAAGATAAAATAATGGGTAGGAGCAGTAAAATTCACAATAATAATAAGAATGAGCAGAGTTGGATGATAACAGCAAGAGAGAAAGATAATTGGGCACTTTTTAGTAAGTCCTAAGGGATCAATTAACATTCTCTATTGGGTTGCTAGAAAAAAAATTGAATCCTACCTTCTCTTAAGGCCAGCACATAACTATAAACCCTAGTGTTTATCGTTAATCTTTGTGAACAGCTTTCAAATGCTATCAGTATAAAATGTTAAATAAGCTTCGGAAGTACAGGAATTAATTGTGATAGATGGCAATACTGTCTTCAATCTCTGTATCTCAGATGCTCTCTTGGATGATATCTCTTCCCCTCTCAAGAGAGCAGTAAAAGTGCATTGATCATTGTGGATGTCTACTGTGCCATGAGAAGACATGCTGAATGCTCAGCAGAGTGATAGTGACAGTGAAAAATCTTGTTTATTTTGACTTAGAAATGTCAGATAAGATGTGATACCACACTTCCTAATCACATTTTCCAACTTTCTGTTCCCCAAATTCACCTGTTCTGCTGAATAGGAGGGATTATTTTGCTAACCAGACAAGATCAGGGTTAAAAATGTTTACTTCAAACAAATTTGGTGAGGCAAAAAGTCCGATGGCAAAATGTTCTAGGCTTTTCATAGTTCCTTTCTATTACATTGCCAGATGGTGTATGAGCCGAGCAACAAATGAAAGAAAAAATGCACAAAAATTATGGGAGTTTCTGCTTGAGGGGAGAAAGTTGGCAAAGAAAGCTCAAAGGGTTACATTTTGAAATTATGTTTAGGCGTCTGTGACGTGTTTTTTTTCACCACAAGCTTCATTTGGGTTTCTGTCTCATGGTTTTATTTGGTCTATGCACATACCACGAATATAAAGGATGGTTTTTCTTTGCTTGAGGTAGAGCAGCAGGAGCCAAATATAATGTTGCCTTCTTCATTGACTATAATTGTGAAGACTGCTTTTTCTAGAAAAAACTCATTAGTTCAAAAACTATAGTTTCATTACAAAATTATGGACTTTTACATGATTTTAATCTGTGCTTGGAAATGAAAACCTGCTCAGAAACAAAAATCTGTTCTTTCTCTTTTTGCATTTTATGCTTTTTCTGGAGGAAAAGAAATAAATGCACAATAAATAAATAAATAAACATACTCTCTTCCCAGTCTGTTTGTGCTCAGTTGCCTTTCCTGCCTGGGAGTGACAGTGCTCTGGAATAAAATGGTCGCCATCAAGCAGAAGAATGTGCACCAGAAACCTGACACTGAGACAGATGTGCTCAAGGAAAGGAAGTGCAGGGGTGGATGTCTCAGGCTGTACTAAACCTTGTGTAATTTTCACTTGGTTTTGGTCCTGTTTGAGAAGTTTTCCGTGTGTGCTGCAGAGATGCACAACATAGAAAGTACATTTTCTTTAATCTTAAACTGGGAAGAAACCTTGTTGTGTGTAAGGCAGCATCTCCAGAATCTTCCTGAAGTGCAAGTCATAATTGTAATTTTTAGAATAATAATAAAAGGAAGAACATTCCCTAGCAGTCTTCAGTCTGTCTTACTTCTGTAAATGTACAATCTGTAAGGTCGAGTTCATTTAATATAGTGAAAGTACCACCAGTCGTGCACCTGAATTATCATAAAGTCCTTCCTCGACATGATTATTTCATCAATTCCCTACAGAACCATATTGATGGATTTTCCTTTTTATATATGGGAAGTACATGTACATGGGCTTGAAGTTGTTCTTATTTGTCAGTTATTTTCCAGCCTTAACAATTAAAAATTGTTCTAAGATTAATCTAGGAAACATACATATGTTTTTGTTTGTTGTGTTTTGTTTTGTTTTTAAGTAGGATAACAAAGAGGTGAACTGTGGAATGGTAGTGCCTGTGATCCCCACCAGAGCAACCACATGTTCTGTTTCAAGCAACCCATTTGGGGTCAGATTCTTCTCTGGCACCAGTCATAATTTCAGAGCTTTTTTAATTTGAAGAGACATTTATGTTGTCTTGAATTAATGATGTTCAAGGGAAAAAACACAATGCTTGCACAGCACAAGGTTCTATAATTAATTTTTATTTGCTGGTTAACTTTCAAATATGTGACCGCCTTACATATCTAGACCCTTTGTGCCCTTGGTTTCAGCAGGGAAAGTCTTTTAAAAATACATTTGTCATATTATAATGGTAACTCTAAGTGATCATGTAAATATGGTGAACAATGTTACCTTTCTGCTACATCTCCTAACATACACCTTTAGGAAGGAAAGGTGCTTACTGCAGTATTTAACATGCGCTTTACTGTTTATATTTGCTGGGGAAAATCTAGTAAAAAAATACATATATTTTTGTCCTAAACTCTAATTTTTAGAGCTTCACATGCAGTTGGAAAATTGTTGGGTTTATCAAACTATATCCACGTAGTTCTACAGTTTTCAGTAAGTTTTTCAAATAGAAAGATTTAGTTTTCTGGAGGTTATTTTCTACATAATTGATCTCCTGTTTCAGATCTGGGCAGCCAGTAGCCACCGCAAAATTGTAATGCAGGAAGTGCTAGGACGTGCTTGGCAAAATTCTGTAGAGATTAGATGAGTAATTACTTGAGAGAGAATTTCAAATGACCCTCCAGCTCTTTGCATATTTATACTTCTGACTTTGGGCAGTAAATTTAGTTTACAATTTTAGTACTTTTTTTTTTTTTTCCCCCCCCGTGTTGCTTGCAGTTTATTATCAGGGATGTGGTGTTACATGAAGCAGTTCTGTAGAAAGGACCTCAAGTTCCCAGAAGGGGGTTTGGTGTGATGTTTTACTATTCCAAGTAGTGGTCACCATTAACATTAACCCTCTGCACTCCAGGTCACCAACTTACAACAAGGTGGAAATGTGGACTTTATGTATGGATTTTTCCAGGAGGGTTTGGGTGTTTTAATACAGTCCTTTGTCTCCTGGCAGAAAGATTGCTGCTCTGCCTTACTCTTCTTCAATGGCTTGACCCTGCTACTACCTTCTTGTGTTTTTCCTATCTGAATTATTTCTTTATTTGCTATGGTCAGGAAGGTCAGCCTTTCTGTTGCCTGCAAAACTGATGAGAGATGCCAAAGCAGAGAAGTTACAGATGATTTTTCTCTTTTCCAAGCTGGAAAGCAGAAGTGGCAAGCTTACATTTAAATAAAAAACACCAACACATGGAAAACAGCAAAGTCAAGAAAGTAAAGCTTTTATTTAGTAAAATGTTGAATTTCTTATTGAATTCCTATGTGGTTGGTCTCTTGACTGCTGTGTAGGAAAAGCCAATGTTTTCCAGTTGTATATTATGTAGTTTGTTTATTGAAATGTTTTATTGTGTCCACTCTTAGGGTAACAATGCCTATTTGATAACTAGCCTCAGGTATTCTATCGTCTGTTCTAGATATTGTACACTTCTACATAATGACAGTTTTTCCAAAGGACAAGATTTTTGTTGTAGACTTGAGACCTCTTCATACCAGCATATTTTTTAATGACATATTCTGGATAATTAAGTAACTGTGCAGTTGTAATGAAGTCCACACCATTGAAAAGACTGTTTCGAAGCAGCTATAACTGCTGCACTTCCTAGACCACTGCTCTGATCCATGTTTGCTGTGGAGGTTGTACACTAAAGATCCTACTATTTCTCCCACTGTCAAAGCTGTTTTTAGGAAAGGTGGGAAATTTTGAGGAAAAAAGCCCACTACAAGACAGAGCACTGTAACCTGTCATCTCCTTCTAATCCTGTAAGGTGGTTATTACCTGTATAGTATCTATAGCTATACCAAATATGGGACAATCTTTTTTTTTTAATGGAAGAGGGTTATCTCTATCATTGGAAAGACCAAAGATTAAATTAGCAGGGATATGTAGTGGAAAGTTTTGCTTCCTGTAAAAGCTGAAGCACCTATGCAGGAGTTCAGCAATGTTTTTAGGGTTTGTTTTGCTAATTTTGGAAGGTGGCAATGATTTACATTGGTTTTGCTTCTGCAATATATAAAGGTATTAAATAATAATAATCTCTTAACATGAATAAAAGGCGCAAAGCAATGCTCAAAGTAAATTGAATTGATCTCGGTGTTCTTCACAAGGATCTTTGCTTTTAGCTCTCAAAGATATTGAGACTCCAGACTCATAAACGTTTTGTAGTGGGTACTGTACTCACAGAAAAACAGATGAATCCAGGAAACAAAACAGCAGCCAAACCCTCCAACCCTTAGACAAAATACATGCTTCATGGAAGAGAGGTTACACTAGATTACATGCATAACTTAACCTAATGTCAGACAGTGCAGTTCCTGAGGTGTGTTGCATCACAGCTTTAGAACCTCAGTTGAATTTGGCAGTGTTTTTATTTGCTTTTGAGGCTAGTAAATATTTTCAGCTAGTAAATTGCTTCAAAATAGTCATAAAAATGTCTCTGTCACCAGAGACATTAAGGAACTTTCCTTTAGTTGTGCACTATTTTATAAAGTCTATTTTGCAAAAGGAGATGTGGTCCTTGATCCTTTCAGATTATTCCTGATCCAGTGTTTGAATCCTTTAAAAACAAAAAGATAATATTTTTATTGATAGATGTGAAGATGTTAATATATATTAATATGTATAGAGGGTCTAGGGGAAATTAGTGATTCTGTTGAATTTCTTAACTGGACAAATTTAAATAATCTTTTATTTTTATCATTGTGGACTGATACTGCACAGTTTAAATACAAATTGTGTTGTGCAGTTGTGATAGATTGTGTAAGACAATAATCTCATTTGTTTTCTGTGATTATACAGGTAATGTTTTCTCATAAAAAATAAACTTGATTGAAATGCAGTTTCTAATGCTCATGGAAGCACCTATGTATCACTTAAACATTTTCAAGAAGATCTCTTTATTGAGAGAAGTTGAAATTGAAAGTAATTGTAGAAGTATATCCCACTGAGGATTGACTTTTGATGTGCTTTTGAAAACTGATTTTCTACTAAAGCTACTTTTTGCCTTCTCCCCCTCCCCCTTTTTTTTTCCACCTTAAACTAGCCACTGAGGTGAGTAGTAGATAGCGAGCAGTGGGTTTACAAGATATGCTTGGAGACAAAGTGGTTTGAAACATTGTCATTAAAATTACAAATTGCCTGATTAGTTTTCCAGCTTTGATACATGCAGGATGGAAAAATCCCAGCACAAATGTCTCTCAGTCAAAGTGTATATTGTGGTGCTGACACAGTTTTTCATTTCCACAGTGAGCAAATTAAATATGGAAATCAGAACACCCCTCTGGCCAGTCCGTACTCCTTCCAAGTACAGTAAGCATGAGGTAGCTGTGCAGTGTCCTGGTTGCCAGAGCTGCCTGAGGATGCTTCAGTTCCTGTGTTACTTAGGTTTAGGTTAAACTGTCTTTAAAAGCCTCCAGGGAGCTATTGTGGCAACAGACTGGGATTAATGAATGAAGGAGACCAGGCACGTTTCTGTCCAGGAGGGTGAGCAGCCAGTGAAGTGGCAGAGGCAGCTATCAGTAGTTCTGCCATTCCTGTGCTGTGAGTCTCCAGCTGTCTCACAGGGGCTTGGTAACCCTTTCAACTTTCCCCGTTTATCCCCTTATATTGTCCTGCTGTTAGAAGGGCACCATAGCAAAAGTCCACAGAATATGAAATCACACACCATCACCTTTGCAAAGCTGTCTTTTCAAGAACTTTGGGCTTGAATTCAATATAACTGCAAATATTTGTGGTATTTTTGTTTCCCTTTATTAGCTATTATAATAAAAGAAGAAAGCCCTAAGTGTTTACACATCTATCTCATGTTCTTCATACAAATTACTCTCACAGACTTATTCTTTATTTACAGTAAATTTTGAAGATGTCCAGCATTTAAAGCCTGTTGAGGTCTCACCTTTCCTCTATCACGTTTGTGACTACTGCAGAGGTTCAGTTCTGCCAGTCTGTGTTTTCGTGGATGGAGACTTGGAGACACTGGGCATGAGCTGCACTACCCATAACACAGGCAGGTGTCTCTTGGCTTCCAAACTGCTTTGAGAGAAGGTGGACAGGGATGTGGGCCACCACTGTCCAGGCATTTCTTGCAGCTATTTCCTAGTTATCTTCTCCATAAGAAATGGTCAGGATGGAGAACACCAGGTGAATGAACTGGTTTTATGCCGGTAACATCTTGCTTCTGCTGCCTTTCCTGAGGTGCCCTTTAGTCTCCTATCTGTCATATCACAGATGTATGGCTTTCATAAGATGTGGAAAGGCAGCTGTGGCCTGAAGATTTGGGAGCAGTTGAGAACAGGCTACAAGCTCCACAGCTTTTTCTGGCAGAAAGAAAATGTCCTGCAGACTGTAGCTTGGGCAACATGTGGATGGTATTTAAACAGTAAATTCCAGTGAGGAATGAATTTGTAGAATGAGCATCCAAGGTGTTCACAAGACTGAGTTACTGTTGCAGTGATCTACCCATAGCAGGTTTATATGTGCTAGTTAGGGTAACCATAGAGGTGTAATAATGAAACAGCCATGCTCCTGAGTGTTTGCTCATGTTCTCTGATGTGTTTACAACCCGTTCTTAGGGTCATGCCATGGTGCAGGGGTAGCCTTCCTGAGCTGACTGATTTAAGGCCATCATTGAATTAGTACTAACTTCATCCTGATTAATTGCGTACTTAGAGAGTTAAATGAATTATTTCAAGGGTATATATGAAAAAGTATTCATATAAGTGCATTCTACTTGAAGGCTACCAGCTACACCTTTTATTCTTTTAATCTGCTGTCTGTCTCTGGCATATAGAAGTATAAATAGACCATGATCTACTATTGGATGATAATTCTATGCCAACAGCAGGGTTAAATGACTTCAAGTACTCACAATACTAGGCATATGAAAACTCTTTCAGAATTAAGACAGAAATTTACTTCAGTTATCTTTGGAAGGCACTAACAAACTTGCTATTCCTTGCACAGTTTTTCAAAGGATTAATGTGTATTCACCTTTTACTTGAACCTTAACAGCAACAAACAGCTCACAGTTTTATTGATAGAAAATACTGTATAATTTTCTCTGTGTGTATCAGTAATAATAGAGTTGTTAAAGTAACATTTATACTGTAGAAATGTTTTTTCTTTGTTGTTGTTTTTTTTTCCAAGAAGACCTGAGAAAAACTCAAATAGAAAGCTGAGGTTTATTACACTGTAAATTAAGCTTAAATGATTTCTAGTGTCATATTTATAGAATCATGACTACACTTCCCATATAGAATTTTTATAGAGATATTAAATAAAACTTAGTGACTTACAGCTGGCTGGTTGAATTTCATTATATTCAGGGTTCATTACAGTTGTTAAACATTAACTAATAGTGTGCTAACAGCTAAGTAAATGTTTGGCAACTGATCAGAAGCTCCAAATGAGGTCCTAAGATATGGAGAGGTCCTAAGAGCTTACAATTCCTATGCGTCTCAATTTTTTAGCTAATAAGCATCCTTCACAGCTTGTAGGCCCTGATCTAGCAGCGCACTTGAGCGTATGCATATCTTTAAGGCAATAAATAGATTCATCAGCTTCACTAAGGGTGCTAATCTACTTAAAATTATGTACAGACATGAATACTTTGCTAGATTAAAGTTATCATGGAATAACTAAGTATTGTTGAGAAAGTTTCAGTACAAAAAGCTGGAAAACTTTAGGACATCCTTGTCCAGCATTCTAAGTTGCTGCTTATTAGTATGTGTGAGCAGCAACTGATTTTCTCTATGAAAAGTGTTGCTTTCTATTTGATTGCTACTCAGGAGAACATAAATAAATATATTTAATGAACTCATGTTTATCCATGCCTGGAAATTATCATTATAGCTGACGTGATGCATGCAGAACCATGAATGTCATGATTTTATGCTAATAGGCATTTCTTATTATGTCAGGGTTAATTAAAAGCTGGCTATTCACCACCCCAGCCCAGTGTTTCAGCAGGTAATAGTTTATATGCACCCTACCACCTCTCCAGTAGTTTTGGTGTTAATTTGAGTTGATGGATTGATTGTATTACAACAGCCACCAAGTGGACTGGCATGGTAAGTAGAAATGCATAAAAGTAGTGCATTCTTTAGTGAGGTAATTCATGAAAAAATATCTTCAGAAGTATTTAATTGTAAACAGAGGAGAAGATTTTCAGTCTTGGCACTGGAAAACTGATGACCAATTCTTAATACTGAGCAAGCCTAATAGAAATAAAAATGAGTTATTTGGACATTTGTATGAGGCCCTTCTCCTAGTGAGTGATGGAGATCACTAAGACATCATAGTATGAAACACAGAGAAGAAAAGTTTTCTTGATTTTTTTTTTTTTTTTTTTGTTAAATACTGTCAGTTTATTCAGAGTTTCATTATCTCTTCTGTTATCAACCAGGAAGTCCTGTCTTTGCTTTACTGCCTCTGAAAGGTAGTCTTATCAACCAACCATTCTTTGCATTTGGCTTCCCAAAGTTTCTTCCACTTCTGGTATCTTGTGGAGAGATTAGCTCTGAAAGAAGCAGGTGGAGTCAGCCTGTGTTTAGCACTTGTACACACCAGTGGATATGTTATTTGTGTGAAGACAGAGAAGATTAATCTTGATTCACTGAGGCCGATAAAGTGCCTTGGATTTCAATTTGTTCAGGATTCCACTTACAGAAAATATAATTGCTACTCAGAAGGGACCTTGCCTTCAGTCGTGTCAGAACCATGTTATCAATACTATCAGCTTTATTGTAACACCAATTATATTATTAGGTATACAAAACCTAGTTACCTAAAGTTAAATGTCTTGAACTGGAATGAATTTAGGACTGTGTTTTAGGCTGGGGAATTTACTTTTTTTTTTTTTGAGAAGAATAAGAGAATTGTCTGTAGTGTATGGCCCGTTTTTTAAAAATAGCTTTTGTTAAAATTCATGTTTTACCTCTTGATGAAGATCCAAAATGGTTAAACAAAACAAACAAACAAAACCAACTAACCAAACCCTAACAAAAAATCCCAACAGAAAGTAACCTTTAAGACAATTTATTTTTACTTAAAAATGCTTTTTACCAATTAAACAATTGAAAAGAAGAAGCCCAGTTACCATTTTTACAACTAACTTCTCCCAGATTCCATATGTAGCTATAATGCCATGTTGGGTACCAACTGTGATGCACAACTTTAAAAGATCAAGACATAGCTAAATCTTTTTAATAATTTGGATGGGGGGTTTAATAGTTCTAATTTTGTGTATTTTAGTTGTTTGTAGCTCATTCATCCATACAGAATGGCCAGGAGAAGCAGCAAATGAATCAGATGTGAGGTAGGTCACATATCCATTGGCTGTTGTAAGGCTGTTCCTTTACTTGAAGGAACATTGGAGAATTGTGATTTTTAACAATAAATGCGTATTTTATTTTACACTTGTAAATTTAAAAGAATCTTACTCCTGTAAGATGACATAGTTGTTCACCCATTAACGTGGCATCCAGATTGTTACAGGTTTCGAATTGTCACAGCAAAGCTGCCAATTCTTTTCTTGATTCCCCCCCGCTACCCCCTCGCGTTTTTTTCTTGTCTACTGATAAGCTCAGTGGGTATATTCAGACAGCATAATAATTTTGCTTCTACATTTGGTTTATCCTGTAGATCTCTAGTTTCCAGGTGATGAAAGGAGACCTTTTGAAAACTGCATGTTCCTTTCTTTTTTTTTTGTTAAGCGAGGGAAAGCACACCCCAGTGCTGACAGGCTGCTTTTGTCTCATGGACATGTATGCATAATTTATACAGCCTTATAAATCTTGGCTTTATGGGACTATGTGTCTTACAAACGAGATGAAGAATGTCCCTTCTGGAATGGATTTGTTAATGCTGAGAGAAAGTGATATTCTCTCCCTTTAACCTCTTGACCACCCTTTAGTAAAATAGCATGGTTTAGAAGCTATGGACTAATCATATGTGTAGTAAACATCTTCATTTTTAAAGTGAATACAAGCTGACACCTGTATTGTCCTCCATCTTTCAGAGAAAAGAAATAGGGAAGAAAACCTTGATAGGGTAACTTACAAAGAAAGGCTATTATGTTTAGCAGAGTAAATTTTTAAAGGCCTTGGCTGTATTTGTATCTGTTACAGTAATTATAGACTATTATTCATATAATTGGTAGCATATAATTGCATCCCTTATAAAAAATATTTAAGAGATTTTAGAAACATTTCAATTAGTATATTTTAGGCTTGTGTAGTGGGTAGCGTCAATCCCTAATACTTTGACTATAGTATTTGAATTTTTATTTTATCCAGATCATTTTGGCAATCATCCTGTATGGAGAAAAAGGCTCATCCATGTGCCTTTCTGGTGGTTGCCCTCCTGGTTAGTAGTGATATGAAGACAGAGCATAGGGTTCTGTGATGAGAAACAGGGAGAGACTGGAAAAGTTTATCACAGATTTCATGAGCCTTAAACACTTTCTGAGGGGACAATTCAGTGTAACTGTTATCTACAGCCAATTCAGCTAAGCAAATACATACCAACACTGAAGTAGTGAGGCCACCTGTCACCAAAACACCAAAAGCCACCTCCTTGAAATAATGCTACTTTTTAGATACCCACCTGAACAAAAGAATTACTTTAAAAGCAAACAACACATTACTATAAATTATTTCCAACAGGAGACACAGACATCTGTCATCGTTTGACTCAGGTTTGACAATGCTGTCGATCCCCTCTCCCTCCCACCCAGCTAGGGAAGGAGAGAGAGAATGAGAGAGAGACTTTGCTGGATTGAAAAGTAAACTACACAGCTTCAATTAAACACTAATGATATAAGAAAATATATACAAATGTGTTCAGGAAATGTACAAAGCCCCTGTTGCCTCCCCCCACCCCCAACAACTCCCATAGCACTCTCCTTAGCTGCAAACAATCCCCAAAAGTTCCAGACTGCTGCCAGAGAAAGGACAGAGTGATGATGGTCAGGAGAGCTAGAGCTTGGAGGTCGATGGTGATGGATGGACGGCGTCCTCCCCAGATGCCAGCCATGGATGGAAGAGAAGGGAAAGAAGAAGAAGGAAGGAAGTTGTCTTCTGTGATCTCTGACCTTCCTCTGAGCTTACGTAGATATATGGAATGGAATATCTCTGGCCAATTTTGCTGTCTGTCTAATTCAGCCTCCTAGGGGGGCGTCATAGATCTCCCTGTAGTGTCTGAGCCAGCAGAGTGAAGGTGTGACCTTGGAGTTCCAGCAGGTAGAAAAACATTCCATCATGTTATCATTCCTAGCTGGAACACTCTGCTACTAGTTAAAAGGAAGCTTTCTGAATGAAAAAAAATCAATAAGAGGAAAATTGGCTTCATCCTGGCTCAGACTAGGACATTCTTCCCTACGACAAGCAATTGATAGAGACATAGTGTAAAAAAAACTGGTTGACATATGCCATTCCTATTCCTTTTTTTTTCCTGCTGCACTTTTCTGTCTTCTGCCACACACCAAGTCTGTGGGAGATATTTCGGACAAAGAAGACAAGTGCAGTGAGAGATGTTATGATGAAAGGAGAGAACTAAAATACTCATAGACAGGTTTTTGTCCAAAACAGGGGAAAAAAAGAATTTGATGAGCAATAATGGATCCCCTCAAGCTCTGAGCTTACTGTGCTATGAATGAGTGGCAATGGATGCTGATGTCTACACTGGGTTTTTCTGAGCACACAGAATATATACATTAATTGCTTTTTGATCAAGAGGCATATTATTTTTGTCTTTCTCAGTTTCTCTTTCTTTTTCATAGTGATTTTTTTTTCTTTGCTAGAATTTCTTCCATGTTTTTTAGTGTTGTTGAGTTTCTGTTCCTGGACTTGCTGAGGTTAGTTTTATTAATCTGACAAAAAGAGAAGCTATTTTGCCTGCCAGTTGTGCTTTCCTCCATCCTAATGGTGGCAATAGTAATGGCAACACTGTCAATCAAGTGTTATGCATGGCTAAAACTTATGAAATGTTTTCCTGCTGCATGTGTTTATAAGCAACTGTTTAGCCAAGGATGTAAGTACAAAAGCTTTCACTGAAGACTTTAAAAAAAGGTCTAAGAACCTATAGAGACAGACTAAGAGCTAAATTGGCAAGAAAAAGAAACATTAACAAGCTAAAAATCATTTAAGTGATGACAGAAAGAAAGGTACTAAAAGGTACTACTTTTACTAAAAAGAACTCCAGTGTAATGGCTCCTTCTTTAGTACAAGTTCAGGAGTAACTACTGACACAAGGGATAGACAGTTGAGATAGTTGAGTAAAAAAACATTGTGTCCAAAATCTATTTCTTGCTTGCTTGATTTCCTGCTACACTGTGTAGCTAACCCTCAAAAAATTCACTCAGAGTTTGTTTCTTAGCTGAACTAGGGACATATACTATTTTTTCTGAACTCTTTCTTTTTCTTGTGTCTTTTTCTTTGTTCTATGTTGTATTGCAATGTCGTATTTGAAGATTCTGTTGCTGGAATTAATTACTTCTCTATATACCAGACCACTGGCATCCTCAATTTGTTACTTCAAAGGATATTGACTGAGAAGACAAGTAACTAAATGACCCGTAACACAGGTAAATGATGCTCTTGGGATCAAAGGACACCCCTACGAATATCATGTGCTGCTCTGTTCTGCCAGTCATAGAAAGTGTCATTTGGTTGCAGTGGTTGTAGTGAGGTAGCTTTTGTCAGTCCTTCAAAGTGAGGGATTTCCAAACAGGATCTTCCTGTTTGTTTTCCTTGTTCACTAATTTTTCAGAAAATACTAAGATGTATATAAGGCTCGGTCAAAAATCCATTCATATGACATGGGTACTTGCAGGCTAGGCTTCTGAACTATTTCCAAGTAAAAGAGAAGATAGTTGCTAGTAGTCTGGTTTGGAAATGGGTAGAGATGGCCAACTAAGAACTGCCTGCTGCAAGAAAAAAATTACAAAATGTTTATATGTTTAAACCTTACTGAACCATGACCATTGCTTTTAGTGTCCCTTGAAAGCAAGGTAAGCTTAAGATGTAAAAGTCACTCCGTTTCTAGTACAAGAGTACGCACATAGAAGGTTAGTGTAGAAGAGTTACTCTACCGGTATTCATGCTGTAGCTTAGATTGTGAGGGCTTGACTGCATAGAAATACTGCAATGTGTCTTTTTAAAGCATGTTTTCCTAGGAATCATGGACGTGTCTGTCAGCAGCTCTGTCCTCTCTTCCTTTACTAATTTCTCACTTTTTTTTTTTTTTTTTGAAAATAAAGATCTAATTCAGGTGTCAATAGTTTATATATCATTAGCTTTGAACTAGGTTGGGTAATTCACTATGGTGCAAATAAACTGTGGAATCAAAAATCAACGTGATTGTTTGAAGGCAGAAAAAAATTTCTGTGCTGTGAAGCAGTCGTTCTTCTCATTACAGCTTCTCTGATTATGATAGATACGAGCTGCTCTCCTGCAGCAAAATAATTTGAAATATGTGTGTGTGATATAATATTAAGAAGGATAAATTAGAAGTGTTGTGTTTGTCTGGAAGTTGATGGCTGCATCACCAGCTAGTAAAAATTTCAATATTGGTATTGAGTGAGAGTCAATGGTTCAGTACTAATAATCAACACCTGAATACACTGCATGATAATATAAAAATATTTCAATTCCAAATGAAGCAGAGGTCTATGGCTGCAAGAATTTCTGGAAGATTCATTAAATACTCTGTTACAATAAAACATATATTCAGGTGTATGAATAAATAATAATCTCATATGGATTTCAGCTGCTAGCCTGCTATGTACAAATTTTATTCTGCTGTAATGATAATCTGATATGATTGATTCCTTATGCCATTTTATGTGAAATAACTGTTAGCACACATTTTTTTCCTTATTATTGTTTTTTGCTAACTCATTAAAGTTCATGACTTAGATCAAAATTTTTGGTGAGGTATTTTCTGTTGCTCTTTAAAATTAACCTTAACTAGTGGTGCTTTTTCTTTTCTTCTTATTATTGTTAGTAACCTGCTAAATCTTAAGAAGGAGAGCAACAGTTAGTAGGAACTAACACCTATCAGTCAATGCAGAAATATTACACTTTATGGGTGAAACTAAGGAGCAATAGCCACTAAATCTCAGAATAAGAAAATAATTACTTCACCTGTATGGTGTCTATGCTAAGAAGGATTGCTTCCTATTGGAGTCACCTTTGTAGCAATTTTTAATAAAAAATTAATTCACTTCAGCCCTGAGGATATGGTCACTAGGCTGAACATGTCACTCCCAGAAAACAGGTCCTCTTCCCTAACTTGTGCCATGAGCAGGAGTGGGCTGTGAAGTCTAAGTTGTCCCTTAACTCAAGTAAATTATAAAACCTTCTTGGCTTCAATAGAACCAGCTTTAGATGGCAGGAAAGATTTGCTAATCACAGGATCTTTTCTTGGATTTTCTGCAGCTGGAAGATTTTACCACATGTGATCCAAGTAATGGTACTAGTCCTGGCAGGAGAAGGAGGATACTCCAGAAGTGCAGAAATCGTCTGCAGGAAGGTTTACAACTGTTCATGGTAGAAAACGACATGTTGTCCTCTTACAAAATATAGAGCATAAGTAAAGCGATATCTCTGAATTATGGATAATAGTAGGAGAGAGCACAGAATTTTAATCTGGTAAGGTATAACTGTGTGTCACTAGAGAAAGCTTGCCTTCTGTACTACATGTGCAGTGTTGCTTCCTGTCTCTTGGTGGTTAGTTGAGTAATTAGATGAGGATGGTATGATGCCTTTAATGTCCCAGTTGCTTTTATAACTTCAAATAATTAAAGTTAGCTTTGTTGTGACTGGGAAATAATATAAGGAATTATTTTACCTCCGTACAGTGGTATCTGCCAAAATACCTGTGAAAGACTCAGTCTTAGCCTTTACAAAAAGGTTAAGTTAATGTACTATGAAATTTTTTCAAGCAGTACATCACCTGTGTGGATATTCTTATTTCAAAGTAGTTTTGTCACAGTTCAGTTTCAACATATATGTAATCAGATTCTTAACTATTAGTTAAAAGGCTGGAAAGCTCACTTCAATTTTGTTTAGAATGCATGCAAAAACTTGGAATGTAACTTACAAGAAGGACTGAACATCTTTACTTGATCTGGATTTTTCAAGCCATGATTCTGAGTTGTTAAGTGCTCTTTTATCTTTGAGTCAAAGCTGAATATTTTTTTTCCTGGATGCATCTCCCCTCAAACATGAGTTGTTTTACATGAGAACTTTGGATGAGGAACAGTGGTTTCCGTTTAATAAAAAACCCTGCTTTGTAGATGAAATGTCTTCAAAGCAATTAAAAAAAAAATTAAATAAATTAATTAAAGACTGAATAAACCAATTTTACCAGAAATTAAATTTACTATTGTTTTTAAATAAAAAAAGTCTGAGAATCTGGAACCTTGTTAGGTTAATTCATACCAGAATGACTTGTAAACAGTTCATGAAGCCACATATCCCTAGTGGAGTGTTTTCTCTTAGAACGTTTTGTTTACATAGAGGTCTTCCACTAAATATGTTTGTATGACACTTGAAGATAAAACAAATTATTTCTTCTTTTATAGTATATGTTTTTTCCTTAGTAAAGTACTATTGGGTCAAAGTACATTATTGAAATATAGTGGATCTTTAAAACATCGTTCACCCGATCTGTGGCTAGTTTATTTACTATTTCATATGTGTTCTCTGAACATGTATTTAAAAAAATAATTTGATGTCTAAGCAAGGCAGAAGGCAAAATTTTAAAATTTTGCTAATTTTAAAACTTCCTGGCTTGCTTTATTTCACTTGAAGGAAGGAAGGAAAATATAAATAAAATGGAACTTGTCTTAATTATCTATGTACGTATGCTGAGAGAGACAGTTTACAGGGAATTTTATTACCAAGACATGGGTAGTGTGAGCTTTTTTTTGCATTGAGAAAGCTTGCTAGAGTAAAATTAAGTGTTTTGTTATTTAACATGTTAATTAAGATATGGAAATAGAAAGCTACATGAAACACTTCCCTTCAGAGGTAATAGCTACTGATGGTATCCTGCACATACCACAGACATTTCCATGTGCAAGACCAAACTGGACTTCTGAACAATGGTTTTCTTCCAGTTCAGAATGAAAGAGGTGCAGACCAGTGCACCCGTCTTTCTCAGAAGCAGGATGTGACCCATCACTTTTTAACTCCGTGAGAAAAGGAAATAGTGATGCTGCTGGCCAGGAGACACTGTCTCCCAGCTCTTGCAAGCTCCCTGCTCTGCACTCGGATCTCGCTTTTGCGGATTTCCAAACCCAGCTGCAGGAGCGCAGGGGGCAGGTCTTTTGCATGAGGCACCAGCTCCCATTGAGTTCCTGTAAGCAAAGCAGCATGTTGCCTAAAGGTGTTGATGATTTCTGCTCATTATAAAAAGGGTGGAATAATATATTTTACTAAAGGAGGCTTTGATAAGGCCTAAACTGAAAAGTGTTCCTGGAATTGCCTACAATTACTGGATAGCAATTGTAATTTAGATATCAGTTTTCATAGTGAATGTGTTTTGGGAAAACAATTTTTTGTGCTAGGACAAGCTGTATACTTATTAGACCTCAGGCTGACAAATAATGTCTTGATGAAATGTGAAATAATCTCTCTAGTAAATGGCTTTAACCTTGATTTGGTCATGGATTAATATGCAGCCTGATTATTTTTTAAATGAATTATTAATATCCATTTTTTGGGGGGTAACAGTTTTGTTTAAACATATTGGTCAAGAAGAGGAGAGGTAACTTTATTTCTAAAAGATCAAATAAATTTGGATTCCTGAGGATCTGGTCTTTTTGTTCCTGCTGCCATGGTCCCTGATGTGGGGAGGACATGTAGGGAAGTAAAGAAACATCAGGAAGTGTAGCCAGGGGAGAACAGAAACCTGCATGACAGTGTGGATCTCTCTGCTATGGGTCAGGAGAACACTGCAAGCTGATGGACTTGCATACTTGCCAGAACATCTTTAGAAGGAAGCCAGAGGAGTTATGTCTGACAGGGAAAAACAAGAACTAACAATCCCGTATCAATCCTCTGCTCCATGTGACAGGAGAAGACCAAAACTGAGCATTCTGGTCATCTGGGGAACTGTTGAGAGGCTCCGAAAGGCACTTGTCTTGTCTAGAAAGAAATTCTGTGGTATGGGATGAAACAGGGATTTTGGATTATCTTTAGCTATCTTGCAGAGTAAGACATTCTCTTTACTTTCCTGAAAACTGCATGCTCACCAACTACTGTCTGAACCTTTTTCATTCAACAAGGTCAATTTCTTGGTATTTTTACTCTTGTGACTGTGGTGAGGAACTAAATGAATTCTCTTTCCC
>NW_009952973.1:6249311-6258299 GCF_000747805.2 Chaetura pelagica | reverse complement strand
TTTCCCTTTATGTTATCCCTGCTAGCCTAGCCATGGGCTTTTCCAGTCATCTCCTATTATGCAAAAGGGAGTCTACTAACAATTAGTCCATCCATTACTTTGGCCTTCCCCTTGTTTCTTTTTACTGGTGGACAGAAGAAGCAGTGCTAGTGTCATACTGAATGAAACGGTTAAGATCCAGAAACAGAAAAACTGCACAAATGTTGTGTCCATGAGGCGAGAAAGATGAGTTCCAACCTTAGCCTTAGAAACTCAGCAGATCTTCCAGACTTTAGGAAGAAAGAGTCACTGGTTCATTAGCCAGACCTGCACTCTGAAGAAATGGAGGACTTTGGGATCAAGGCTGAGTGACACACCTCTCTAGAGCAGTGAATCAACTTAATTTTTGTAAGACATACTATAAACTTTCTAAGTATCTGAAAGCAAAAGCAATACTTGAATATAGATTGCAATATACTCGATTTTTTTTTTTTAGTTGCCTTGTTCTTTTCAGTCATCTTCAGCAGCTTATTAATATAAATTCAGTAACTACTATAATAATACTGAACTGTTTCATTGTAGAAATAATATCTTCAATGCCAATGTTCTGTTGACTGAAGAGATAGAAAAGTAAATACACTGCTGTTAAAAACACTTTATATGTGACTGGACAGCAGCATAGAAACCAAACTTAACTTCTGAATGTAAAGTTTCTCCTTTTGGAATTTAGAGCAGATGTGCTCTGTAAAAAAAGCCCTGATAGTTTTATTAAGGCCATGAAGTGAGGTTGTAAAAAGGTGCTGAAGCTGCTTCATAGGTCATGGTTCATTAACTCTAATTGTCTTGTCTGGATTCCATCTGATGCATCATCAGGTCTGTCCTGTCTCACATTCTTTTTCTCACTGTCTTCAGGTGACCAGCTTCCAGAGTTACCTCTTTCAAAAGTATTTCCAACATCAGTGGGCCTGGTAATATTCAAAGCCACTTCAATCATACTTGAATCATCTTTTTCGTGTTGGATTTGCTTTTTTTCTTGTACTCTTTCTGTATGGAGACTTCCTCTGGAAAGAACAGAACCACCATTAATAAAAAACATTGAGGATTTTGTGATGTTACGTTACACAAAAGTTTTCCTACTTGACAGGACTTGGCTTAGGAGGTCAGAAAAATGCTTACATGCGTTAAAAATAGAAAATGTAAAAGCCTTATCAAGCAACAAGTGCCTTTTGATTTCAGGCTTGTTATGAGGGAGTGAAGAAGCAATGTTTTCATACTGCCCACATAAGACAACCGCATAATTTATAGTATGTGGCCATCTGTGTATTTCCCAAGTTCTTGTTTCTTTATTAGAATTAACTGTGTGCCAAAAGCAGAACATTAACTCTACAGGCAGTGGAAAAGATATGGAATAAGAAAATAATTTTCCTCCCTTAATTTCAGGCTGTTTGTGACTGAAAGTTGTGTCATGGTTGCTTGGTGTCCTAAGAAAAGGAATTAATGCTTTCAGACCAATGTCAAAGACACCTCCCTTTATAGCAGTAAATATATTTATGTGGGCACAGAACTACCTTTTTTCCCCACTAGGATTAAAATATCAAAAAAAATGTTCAGAACTTGGGTTTTTCTGTTTTGTTTTGGTTTTTTTTGCAAGTTTAGTTTCAAAATGTAACTAAAACCTCAGGTCATGGCAACAGAAGTAATAATCTTTCATTAGTATGGAAGATTACAATCTGATTGGCTTTCAGTGTGATTTAACTACTGTTAAGTACAGTTCTACAAAATAAGTAAATGAATAATGCTCTGCTGTTAAACATTAATTTCAATAGCATGATTGGTAGTAGGGAATGTTCTGAAATGCAGAGAAGTAAGAACTGTAAATCTGAACATGCTTTCTGAGTTTATAAAATCAAAGTCCAAGATTCCATAAGGTTGTGTTTTCTTGGTTGTTAAATTTGTCATAAGTATTAAAAAATATTTATTTTTATATCCCTGTGAACATGTTATACACCTCTCATTTTACTGGTTTTAAATCTGTGGAATTTTTTTATACTTCTAGACTCTAAAGTTTTGAAAAAGATTCTTATAAATCCATACTGCCATTATTAACAGGCAGATAACTTCCTAGAAGCATTGTTACCAACATAAGATATCTGTGAGTTTGTGCATATATACATATATATATATATATTTAAAATGTTTTATCAAGTGTTGTATTTTTTAAAATAAAGTTGTTTTCCTTCAGAAGGCCACTGTCCTGGGGTGCTGCTATCAGAATTGCCTGATACCCATTGCTCAATACCTGATCACCACACTTTTGTATTTTTATTGTCTGAAAATTGACTTTTCGTGTGCTTTATCTATAGGTGAGGAGCACACTGGTCTTATTTTTACACTGCACTATCTTAACTTCAGCCTGTTGTGGGCCTTTGTAATTTTCTTTAATAACAGAAGGAAATAAGAGGTGATTAAATATACTCATAAACCATTTTCAATGCAAAAGTTTCGCTTCTTCAATCTCCAGTGTTTATTTCCTTCTCTAGCTTCCAGTTTTCCTCTGGGAAGCTTTACTAATTTCCTTCACATTACAGTTTCATATGCATCCTAGTCCATGTTTTCAGATATTTGACCTTTATTAGCTGTATAAAATAGAATATAATTTCTGATTTGGTAGCATCCAAACCCCAAAATCCGTAACTAGGGAGTTACTCCATTTCCAGTTCTTTTCTCTTGAATCATCATTAGTTGTCTTGAAATTTTAGTCTTTGCATAAACTGAACAGACTTAAGCTCTTATATCTGATCTATACAATCTGCCATCAAAGAACATAAGGCAAACATATTGACCTGTTGCATAAATTTGCAGCTAGGAAAAATATTATATTCCCTGAGAAAATGCTGGTGCCTTTACATGTTGTGAAGTCTAGTTTGATTTCCTTTTCTTTTTTTGTTATTCCCTCATCTCCATCTACTCCTCTGTACTTTCTCCATAATTGACTGGTCCTGATGTCCTCAGGCATCTGTGTTATTATCTTTAAAATATTCACTTTTGTTTTTACAGCCTTCCAAAATACAGTTATCCAATACTTAAAATATTTTTCTTACCTGTCCTTTAATAATCTGCTCCTATATTTGCACTGTTACTCGACTCAGGTGTTTGCTCTTCCCTTAGTAACAGACCTTTTTTGAATTGTTCTTTCTGTTTGGGCTCATGAGTCTTACTTGTCTCATTTAGGCAATAGCCTGTATGAAACATGGTCAATTTATGTTAGCACGACTAGTTACTGATGAGCCATCCTACCTGGTTGCATGAGTGTTCTTAACTTGCTCCACATATAGGGAGTGCATGTCCTAGTTAACTGTTAGTTTACATCTCAGAGAAACAGTGTAAGTTCATACATAGAGGAGCAGGCAATATAGACTGTTATTAGAGGGAGGAGATGACACAGAATATACAAATGTAGAACAGGAGGCAGGTGCTGGGGATTATCTAGTCACTATCAATCTCTAGTGCCTTTGGTATGAATGTCTCACCGTGTTTCCATTTTTTATTGATATGAACAGATCACTGAAAAGCAGCTACACTTTTTACCTTAACTTTGCCTTATTCTGCCTTTGTAGTTTTAATTCCACCTCACTGAGTGCTAGTACTTTATTTCCCTTGCACCTCCTGACCCATTAGATTCTCTTCTACAGAAATCCCATTAACAATCTCTGAATCTTTTGAAATTTGGGGGAGGGTTTGTAGATTTATTTGTTTGTTTGTCCTTGTTTGGGTTTTTTTTTTGTTTTTGTTTTTGTGGTTTTTTTTAATAAATCTGTTAGATTCCCTCAGGTTGGAAAGACTTCTTGAAAAGGTTTCTGGAAGTCAGGAGTATCCCTTGCCAGGGAACAGAGAATACAGGAACCTTGAACTGTACACCTGCCTCTGTGCCTGATAGTACTGGCCTGATAGAGCTGCATGAGTTCTGTGGCAGAGGTAGTAGGAGAGTTCACAGGAACAGAAAGGAACATGGGGGCCAAAAACTGTGAACTAATTCAGATACTCACATTTCTAGCTACAAAATTAATTCATGTACATGATCATACAGGTAGCTTTAAAATACCTTAATAATTTTCTAGGGCACAAAACCAGGAGAGGTCCCTGAGACTGGGACCCTTTTCTTTCTATATTCTTTCAGATATGAATTGTCCTTAACATAGAAAGCTGGGAAGCCTCTATCCTACTTGCAAAGATAATCCTCAAAAAGCTTTCTAAACACTATTCACACAGATGGGGTGCAAGAGTACTGTATTTCTATGGAAAAAAGTAGAATTCGTAGCATTAGACAGAAGAGAACAGAAGCTGATGGAGAAAAATGTTATTTATTGCCTTCTTCCAACCGAAACTCTAAAGTGTTTTTATCTCTTCAACCTCTCTGGCACTTTGCTATATATTTACCTCCCAGAGAGAGGAAAATGCTTGTATACTTCAGAGTTTAATAAAAAATGTCATCCAATCCATGAATATTACCCAACAATTCAAAAGCAATCATATGACTCCAGTATGGATTGAATTTAGTCCTAAAATAATATGTACCAATTCTTTAGGGATTCCTGGGAAAGTCTTAATATTCAGTTCTAACTCCCACATCGTGAGTGTGCAAACACAAGGCTGTTTTTTTCTCTCTTTTCTGTCCTCCCCTGTAGTGTTTTTCAAAAGTGCCTTATTTTTCCAAAGTTTTACCACAAAAGGGAGTTAGTGAACTTTAAAGCCTGTGTATTGGGAGGCAAAGGAGTACCATGAATGCACCCTGATAATATTTTTGTGTGTGGGAAGACTTGCTGTAGGCCTATTAGGTTTCTCCTGACATTTTTTCAGGAGGAAAAAAAAAAAAAAGGGCAAGACAAGAAAACTATCTTTCTCTTAATGACCTGAATCCTTGAATTTTGTATTTGATTTTGATTTAACTGTCTTTGAATACCTTCATTTTGCTGTGATCAGCATGAGGCATTCCATGGTCTGCTCAATGTGCTGTTTTTGAGTTTCAATCCTAAATACAGTTTGCTCTTGGTAGAGCAGTGGCAGGTGGTGTTCATGAATGGAAGCATCTCCCTAGTGTTTGTTCTGAGTGAATGGGAAGCAGGGACAAAAAGCACTTGTTGCTACAGGGTTTTCCTCCTGCCAGCTAAATGGTATAATCAATCTAGCACTCCTTCTGATTCTCCGTTGTAGCACTGGGAATCTTCTCCTTCCTGGTATTGTGCCTCATTTCCAGCTGACCTGCTGGAGAGCAGTGTAGGAGAAAGGGACCTGGGGGTGGACAGGAGGATGCCTATGAGCCAGCAATGTGCCCTTGTGGCCAAGAAGGCCAATGGCATCCTGGGGTGTTTTAGGAGGGGTGTGGTTAGTAGGTCAAGGGAGGTTCTCCTCCCCCTCTATTCTGCCTTGGTGAGGCCACATCTGGAATATTGTGTCCAGTTCTGGCCCCCTCAGTTCAAGAAGGACAGGGAACTGCTTGAAAGAGTCTAGTGCAGAACCACAGAGATGATGAAGGGAGTGGAACATCTCCCTTATGAGGAAAGGCTGAGGGAGCTGGGTCTCTTTAGCTTGGAGGAGACTGAGGGGCAACCTCATCAAAGTTTACAAGTATGTAAAGGGTGAGTGTCAGGAGGATGGAGCCAGGCTTTTTTCAATGACCAGTGATAGGACATGGGGCAATAGATGCAAACTGGAACATAGGAGGTTCCATGTGAATATCAGGAAGAACTTCTTTCCTGTGAGAGTGACAGAGCACTGGAACAGGCTGCCCAGAGAGGTTGTGGAGTCTCATTCACTGGAGACATTCAAAACCCACCTGGACGCGTTCCTGTGTGATGTGCTCTAGGTGACCCTGCTCTGGCAGGGGGGGTTGGTCTAGATGATCTTTTGAGGTCCCTTCCAATCCCTAGGGTTCTGTGATTCTGTGATTCTGTATCCCCAGCAGTAAAAGGGACATATGCCGTATGCTGAGGAATCTTGTACTTTCAGGTAATTTTATTTAATTTAAAAATACATTACTAAAATTTCTGTTGTGAAACCAAAATATTATTTCTATATTCTGTGTCCGAATGTAATGTAACTTCTATTATAAATTGCATGAGGATATTATTGTAGTGTTTACATCAGTTATTGAAAAATACCTTTCTTTTATTGCTACATTATCAAACAAGAATGCTAAGGAGCTCATATTAATGGTTAATTTTAAAATACAGAACATAAATTCCAAAATTCCAAATTTTTTTAAAGCAAATTAAGTGACATTTTAATATCATCTCACTACTTAAGTAGGTAGGATACTTCTGAATATTTTATAATACAAGTATAGTTTTTGTCTCTTGTTAGTTTGATACTTAAGGTATCTTAAAGACCTTTCACACAGGGAAAAATCAAACACTAAAGACAGAAGTAACATAGTTGTTAAAGAAAGGTGATAATCATAACAAAGCCTAAGAAGTACTAATTGCATTATTCTAAGCAGCAACACAATCTTTAATCAAGCCTGAGAGGAGCAGGAAAAAAAATAATCACTCAGTGACTGTGTAATCTCACAGTTTTTTACATTATTAATTATGCTACCCCATGGGGTGAAGAAAAAAAACCAGCAACTCTCTAAACCTATTTTGCTCATTCAGAGTTTGAAAACATTGTCTTCTTTAGCAGAATCCATCAAGCATATGAACTGTGCTAGTGCCCCTCCTCATGGAAAAAAATAGGTACAAAACTCTTAAATGAGTGTAGGTCACTAAGCGTTATTATCAGAAGGATGAAAAAGGTCCCTTTGTGACTAAATAAAGGTTAAAGATTAATTCCCCAGGTTTCCCTCTGCAGATCTGACGTGGTTATGTGCTTTGGTTTTCCCTAATAAGTGCATAGCTAAGTCTCTCTATTCCTGAAATTATACTTTGTAGTTTTTGTAGGTAACATACAGGTAAGTACTAATGAAGCTGGGATGTTTCTATGGATATGTGAAAAAACTTGATATGTAGTGCCAGGGTTTTCGGTTAGAATTTATTTAGAAATTCCTAATAATTGGTTAAGAAAATCCATATTGTGTGATAAAGGTTTCCGTTTCCTTAGTGTTTCATTCTCTGGTGTAATCAGATTTACTTGCTAGTAAAAGAAAAAAAAACAAACACCCAACAACAAAAAACAAGCTCTCAGTATTTTTGTTTTGTTTTGTTTTGTTATTTCTTGCCATGCTCAGGACATGGCCATTTAATTCTATAAAGTAGTAACTTATGTACAACATTTGTTGTACATAAAAATCCCTTTAGTTGGATTTTGGAAGTTTTGGCTTGCAGAAATGGCTGATGTAATTTTTCCAGAAATAATCTGTTATTTGCAAATGTGTAACCCTTGAGCTTGCTTGAACCTTTGTTTCTATGAAATAGAAGGGGTTCTTTCTGTTCTGTGGTCTGGCTTTACAGACCTTCCTGGAGAGGGTATCTTTTTAATTCAGATGCTCTCAGGTTTGAGAATGGTTTTAAGCTGACCCCTACCTCCTAAATCCTGGTTGACTTGTCATGGTCAAAGAGCTGCTGCTTTTCTGTCTGCTCACTCACAAAGGCTCAGTCCCTCATTTACCCAAGGAGACCGTAAGTACTAAACTAGAGAGACATCAAGGCTCAGAGCTGCTCTTGTAACTCTCATTTCTTACTGACTAACCTCCCAGCCACCATCTCTCTTGTAGAGGTAGATAGGCATTGAGTTCAGGGTATTCTGAGTCATTAGGCTGGAAGGAATAATTAAAAAATTCAGATACGGTGTTTAACACAGTGTATTGTCTCTACTTTCACAGAAGAATGCTATTTACCTTGTAGCAACTAGAGCTTTTTCAATTACCATTTTTATCGCATGAATACAACTCACTTCTAATGAACACAGACAGAATCCTTTCCCAGATAGCAGAGTTATGGACTTCGTGCCATTGGGGTGCCTGTCTGAAAAAAAGGCATCTTGAAAAATTTAAGTATTTTTAATTTAAATAACCTTTTAAAATAGTGACTTAGTATAGGCAGTCTTTTTTTTTCTTCTTCTTTTTTTTTTTTTGTTTTATTATTTTTTTTTCTTCCCTAGATGTGTAACTACTTTACTTTCCGGGGAAAAAAAAGAAAAAAAAAAAGTGTATTTATAGATAAGAAGAAAGAAATTTTATGGGGCAAGGAGTATTTCTTTCTGGTTTCTTCCTTACTGTTTTGCCATTTGGATTATGCTGTCTGAGTGGAGTAAATCAGTAAATTTATTCTACTGAAATTCAATTAGAGCATATGAAATCAAATTGTCCTGAGGCAAAAAAACTGCTGAGTAAATAGAACTCCCTTACATGCACCTGTATTTGGGGTAACTTCACAATATGGAGGTATGAATGGCAAGACAGGCATTTTAATCTTCAGACTTGAGATTTCATTTCTAACAGACACTGCTAAGAACAAGGAGTTCCTGTCTTGTTTCTGATCTTTGCAAGATAATTCGTCTCCAAGTAACACAGCAGGTGGCTCACGATGACGAGACAACTCCCTCCAGTGGGAGATTTATTGCATGAACTCTGCTTGAAACTGTGCTCTTCAAATTACTGTCTCTCTTTGACAGCAAATACATCATAAGCTGTTAATGTCTTGCTCCCTTTTATCTTTCTACAATAAATCTGTAATCTTTTATATTTCTTAAAATTCTGTAAAGCACATTGCACTTTGCTTCAAGGAGCTGTGGTTTGGTTCCTGAGAGGGATACAGGTCAAATAGTTAGAGAAATTAAAGTCAAGGCTTCCCTGCCACACACAAAGAAGAACAGAAAGAAACGACAAGACTGCTTCCTCATTGTTATTCCTTATATAGAAGAGCAACAGTGACAGGGGGGCATGGAAATTATGTTCTGTATAGTTGTGGTAGGGTAGTGGGTTTAGCCTCTGCTAAAAGAGCAGCTGGAAATATATGCTAGAGCCTCCTTCAGAAAGTCATATTTAATACAGTGTCCAAGCAGGTTGCATTCCTG
>NW_009952973.1:6242505-6249272 GCF_000747805.2 Chaetura pelagica | reverse complement strand
CTGCTGGCTTTTGCTCTGTGTCCTGTACCTCTGGTTGTGCCAGATGCTGGCCAGTAGACCTCTAATTGTAAGGAACTATAAGCAATGCCAGCAAAAAGGATTTGTAGCTCATGCAATGAGTATATTCTTGATCCTAAATCTAGGTTTTCTGTAGGCTAAAGTACTTCCAGAAGCTACTATTATGTGTAGTATAATGATGTTGATACATGCTTTATTTTAAATTTAATTTTCTGAATCAAGTTTCATCTTCCTTAGGGTTATGGTTTGGAAATAGAAATCTTTTGACAACAAAACTGGTGCAGAACAGGCTTTGATTATAGAAATCTCCATAGGACACATTTGATGAGGCACTTTTCAGTAGTGTCCATCTTTAATGCAAGAATATAATTCTGTCCTCTGCTTATTCAGTACCCTTCTTCAGATATCTCAGTACCATGTAATTGGAGGTTTGTCTTAGTAAGGCCTCAGTGAATACTCTTGGATTATTTTTGTTTGTTTGTTTTTTTATTTTCCCTAACAGGGGAACTCTACTTGTTCCAAATGATCTTATCTTCTTCCTTTAGCAACAGACTGTTGAAGGAAGATGTTATGTTTGCATTTACATGGATTACAACATTTTCACATATGTAAGATAAGCTTACAGAAACACCCCTAATTTTTCTGAGGGAGGAAATATCTAGTCTTTGACTAGAAGGTAAGCATACCTCCCCTCACTTCCCAATGGCATTACATGATATTTCTAGTTGACCACACTTTACCACGCATGCTCCTCTCTCCCAGTCTCCAGCCTCCATTGAAGTGGCAGATCTGAGCACTAGCTTTTGAGCTGGCAAAGTAACTGCTGCTTTACACTATATGTACTACACTACAATACTATGATCAAATACTATATGCTTGAGGGTTTTAGAACAATTTCCCTTTAAAATTGCTTTAGAAGTTTGAGAAAGACAGCATAATATTTCCAATTCCCTTTTCTTTAAATAAATATCTGAAAAATACACATAATATTCTAGTTTGTGGGAAAAGTAAACAATGTGCAAGCTTCCTAGCCACAGGAGAAAATGAAACAAGCACACATATCTTCTCACAGAAGTATTACTTTACTCACCCAAATAACTGAACTAACTGAAGTGTAAATATGAATCCTCCTGTAGGTCATTTTTTCTGCTCAGATAGCACGTAATATCCAAACCAAATAAGATCCCTCTCAGCTGTTAGTAGAAGATCCCGGCCCAGTGCCTTGTTGCTGTATGAGGGGCTAAGGGTGGTAAAAGTCCTCTGAAGAACATCTCCTCACCCAAACGTCTGAGGGATTTTTCAGTCAGCTTTGAAGCAAGGCACATGTTTCCAACATGACACTCATCAATGTCAGCACAAAGAGGATACAACGTTTTCGTTCATTCAGTGGCCTTTTGCCACTGTATCTTAGGCAGCAGGCCTTATGTTAGATTCTCTGCTTGCCAGTTGTTCCTCTCAATGCAGAGTTTTAAGAACATTGTGGGAGAAAGATGTAAACACAGTAACAAGACTCCATTATTGCAGGCAGACATTGCTTGAATTCAGGGGTTATTTCACTAGCATAATAAGTGCCATTTGCTCTTGCAGCAGTTTTGTCCAAGGTTGCTGAATACAAGATGCCTTGAATATAGTCTTTAACTGGAACGTGAGAATTAGCCCTGCTGACTACACCAAGGTCTATGAGATATTGGGAATCTACGAGCTCTTGCGTCAGGCTCCTGCTCTCATACAGTGCTTAGCAGAAGTTTTAGCTTTCAATTTGCAAACTGAAACCATGGCTGTGGTGATAGAAACAGGACAAGTGGAAAGGCCTCATGCAGTTTTGACACTAAGGACATACTGTCAGTGCTACTCTTTGCTGCAGCACATTACTGTTGAAGCTGAGGGCAAGGAAGGAGACTTTCTCTTTGCGGACTTGCAGTCATAAGTTTAAAATCAATTTGATTACATTAACTTCCCTTTTTTAATCTTGTAAGACACATCTCAGTTTTAGACAGGTGAAACCATTTTCATGTTCATTCCTGTGCAAAATCTGTTGCCAGAGGACTGCATGCCTTGCAGCACATATTTCCCTCATCCTCATTAGAGTGTGTGGAGATACTGTTCTTGCCATGTCAGTGTCAATGGACTTCTCCCAGGAAAAACTGCTTGTGTCCATGCTGTCTGGATGAGGTCCGTTCTCATGGCAACCACACTTTATCTGCAGAAATGTGCATTGTTTTCTAGCACTTTCCCCTTCTGTGTAGAGATGATGTAAAATTGAAGGTAGTAGGAGAGCAAAAAAGAAACCTAATTGGCATGCATGTGGTCAATGCTGTGACACTTATTTACCTTTCACACTGATTGCTATTGTTTTACAAATTATTAAACAGCCTGAAGTTTTACAAGATGACACACATGTTAACAAAACTGCATTACTGTTGCTGAGCAACACATCCATACAATAGATTTATATTTTTTTTAGTTAGAAAACAAGTTGATGCAGGATTAGTTACCATCAGATATGGCAAGAACCAATAGCTCTCTCTGTGTGCCTCAGAAGATTATTTCAGTCACTTCCTCCCTCCTTTCCTTCCCCCCTTCTCCCGCTTGAGGAAGCTCTGTAGGGTCAGGGTGATCCCAAGGGAGGCTGGGCAGAAGAGAGGAACTGCTTTGTTGGTGGGTATGTCCAGAGCTCCCTTCTCTCACTCCACTCCAGTGGCCCCAGTGAGGCTCCTGCCAGCTGGGGATTAGGAGGCATGACGGTGACTGGGACATTAACAGGGGAATTCTCTGCTGATGGTGCAAGGTTAAGTTAAATCTCCTTTGTATAACTAACATGGGATTGGGTTGGTTTTTTTCTAGATTTCAAAATCTTTTGAACCAAAGAAAGACACCTCCCATGCTTTTAGAGGCATTTTCACTCTTTTAAAAGGGAGGAAAGACAGCCTCAACCTAATAAAAACATTCACCTTCATTACATCCTCAGTTTTGCCAGCCTAAGAATCTTCTAACTTTTCAGATTGCAAAGCAGAACTGCTGCTGGGAGGAAAGCCTCCCCTACAGAGAACAACCACTTATTCCCTGGGAGGCTGCTTACAACACTGCTCTCAACTGTGTGGCACAGCCTGCTCTGAGTGAAAGTTCTTGCTGTTGTACCCTAATGCAGTTTCTATATTTGTGACTTTTATTGATGCCTTGAGCAATTCGTATTCACCCTTCACATAGTATTAATGAAGCTATTGTCAGGTATTTCTAATTCTACCAACAAGACTGATAACAAAACCTATAATTAGATGGTTAGTAAAAACTGTAAAGTATGATATTTATTTTAGATTATTACCTTCTTTGTCGTCATGAGGGTCGGTGTAGATAGAAGCCAGGGTAAACAGGGAGAAAATGACAAAAGCCAGCAAGATGAAAGCTACTTCAAGGTTTGTGAAGGGTAGCTCCATGAACTGTTACTGCTTTGCCTAGGAAAAAGGGTAAACGTTTACTCTGCTGGCTGTGGAAAGGGGCTGCTCTCAATGGAGTAATTAAGTCTTTACTCAGCAGGATACTAGATCCTGGTCAAACTGGTTAAGTAACTTTAGCAGGTAAGGAAACAATACTGCTGGCTCATAGAGGAATGCAAGTTCAAGCCCTTTTTACTTAGGACCAGTGTGTAGGTTGCTCTGGGGAAATTTACAGTGTAAAGTCACACTTAAGTGGATGTCTGTAGCTATCTGTATCCTATATTTATTTTATAGACATTTCTGTGCAATCGTTTAATAACATGAACATATTTTGACTCTGAAAGAGTAGCAAGTAAATACTTATTAAAACAAAAGATATCTGTAAAGATGTGTAGGAAACCAGACAGTGGAAGTCCTAGTATATAAAAAGTCTACCTTCTGTGTGGTGAAAATTTTAACACCTAAGAGAGAAAGCCTCAACATTACAACCAAATTACAAATAAAATTAGGAGGCATCAGAAACATATTTTAAAAGAAGAAAACAGCTTGCAGTAAATATAAGGAAGCTGACACTTACTGATTGCCATCTTAAGAATTTGTGTGTATATTCCATTGCAGTTTCTTCAAAATCATCCCAGTTCTAGAAAATTATTCAGCATCATGGACTGAGTTAATCACTCACAGCTGGAGGAATCTACTGTAATGCGGTTCCTTGATGCTTTTCAGTTGCTGCCTTGCTTGTGGCATGTACAGTCCACATCAGAACAGAGAACAGTGAAAGTGGAAGGAGAAAGCACAGCTCAACAACTTTTTTTCCTTGTACCTGCCCTCAGGATGTTGGTAATGTGCAAGAGAACGGAAGCTGCAGAGCTGTATCAATGCCATTGGAGCAGTCGAGACTGAAATTTGTACATAGTAAACTGTGTTTTTGAAAAAGCGCTAGTGAAATACTAGCATAATTGTAAACAAGACTAACAAGTATGAAAAAAGAAACCCATCTCAGTCAATGCCTTAGAAAGAATTTTAAAATTCAAATCCATATGTTGCAAGCAGTAATTATCGGTGTGGTGATATTAGCAAGAACCAAACCTGTATAGGTGCAATCATATGAAAAATGGTCCTTTTGAAGGATCTTTCTGATCACTTTTTGAGGATTTTTTTTCTGTAAAGTCTCGGTCTGAAAAACACAAAACCACAAATACAAACAAGGTGTCAGTCACCTCTGATTGTATTAGCTACATATTAATTGAAGATAATTTATACATTATATTTTTCAATATTCTTATTATTCTATTGTTTAAAAAGTATCAAACATTTTGGCATTGCTATTTTTGAGTTCTAACCCTTTGCATAGGCATCTAAGCAGAAATATTTCCACAGCAGGCAAAGGACAGTTTGGTTTATGAAACCAAACATCAATAACACTTGAAGAAAATTGGAGCATGTGGAGATGATGTGATCTCTATCACATCCAGTGTGTCTTCCTATGGATCATTTTTGCAACAAACATTTCACTAGGAACTATTATAAATCTCTCTATATAATTTCAAAGAGTGAAAACATGGTTACATGTATCACAGCTTCCCTGTCTGTGTGATGGATTAGTTACTCCTTTTTTTCAATAAGTCAAAGAATCACCTATTCCAGTCAGAGGTAACTTACACCTGTGTATCTACTGAAAATCTAATATTGACTGTATGCAGGCTTTTTCTGTGCAACAGGCAAGCTTTATGTAGCTCATGAATTTGGATGTGGATTCAAAACTTACAGCTTTTCGTATATACGGAGTCAAATTCGTCCATTATCCCATATAACAAGAAAGCTGATGAATCTTTCACACTCTTCCAAACCAATAAAGTTGTGTACAAAATTAAAGAAGGGGCCTAATTTCTGGAAGTATGCTACGGTTGAAAAGAATTTTTAATATAATAGCCTGCAGTTACTTTAAGGAAAGTGATTAAGTAAAACTATTATATTTCATATTGTTGTTCATATATGTGTTGAGTATACATTTATTTAAATTATATTTTTACTTATACATAATTGAGTAGTTTATTATCAGTCATAACACCTTAGACATATGACACAAGAAAGAACTAATCTGAACAGCCATCAGTAAAAGACCTGATGGTTGATAAATCTTTTTAAATCTGCTGAGTTCCACTGAAAGTAGTTGGAATATGGGCTCTGTAACTGTCTAGCAAATCACACTTCTTCCTCTTCACTGTTGGTAGTTTGGGTTACCTCTCTGCCAAGCCTTAAGAACGGGTACAAGCAGAGCCATCTACTGGTGCTGAGCTATAACGATCACCGAAGAGAGAGACAAGTCATAAACAGTAAAAAAAAAATGCCAGTGTTAATTCTGAATTTATACTTACACATTTATAAAAACTCAAGTTTGAAGTAGGACAGCAATTACTGGCAAAAATATGCATCTGTCAGAATGAAACTGTAATTTGACATAATGTTAAAAATCACATAACATTATAATAAACTATTCAATTGCAATGTTTGTCTATTTGTATGTTGTGCTTTGTACACTGAGAAAATACATCTTTCTTCTTGGAAACTAGTTCAATGGAGACGCATTCCATGGAAGACCAGAATCCTCTGCCTGTGTCCTCCCATTGTCATAAACAGAGAAAATCTGCAATATTTGTTAAAAATAGAAGGGTTGTATGCCTTAATGAGGTTTTATTAATACTTTAAGAAGGTATTACAAACTGACACAAATTCTGTTTACATATCTACAATGAAGCTAAAGAACATAGGGGGTTAAACCTTCAAATCTGGCAAATAAAATGTGAAGTTATTTGACATAAAGCTTTAGGTGACTAAACCGTATTTAAAATTCAAGTTATTTTTTGTATTTATAGTAATAGCAGAAAAATTTATAAGGATCTCAAAAGAAACCACCTTATTCAGCATTGTTATGTGATAGGGAATCTTCAGAGCAAGACTGGAGGTGTTATTGTGCAGAAAAGAGTTAAGGCTTTCAGTTCAAAACCACTGAGGGTCGTCGCCCACAAGACTTCACAAAACATTCAGTCTTCCTTAGAGGCTGACAAGCCTACCATATGTTTTCAGCTGTTTTAGGAAAATGCCTTTAATAAAACCAAGACAGTAGGTAAAAAATAGCTGGAATGCAAAACCTGCCTTTTGAATATGAATGAAAGCAGACTGTAGTGAACTGGGTAGAAATTAAGAAAACAGGAAAGTGCAGATGTGGGAAGAGATGCTGGTTGTGGCAAAATAAAGCCAAAAGTTGAGAAATCGTAGAGAAATTGTAGAGAAATTGGACTAGTCTTCCTGCTG
>NW_009952973.1:6238859-6242478 GCF_000747805.2 Chaetura pelagica | reverse complement strand
ATGAGAATACTGTAAAATTACCCCACTTGAAATACAGCTGCTGACACTTTACTGGAGACCAGTGAAACCTCAGATATTTGCAATGAATTCTGATAGTTTTGGAATCAGATTAAACTTGGAAAAATATAGGTCATGTCGAGACGATTTTTGAAAGGATGTTAAAAGTTGTGTATTGACATGTGTACACGTGTGTGTGTGTGTGTATAACACTCTAAAATCAGATGAGACTTACAGAATATTCTGTTGTAATTAAACAAAATAATAATAATTAAAAAAACTTTATCAGATGGAGGAAATAAGAATCAGCACAAGAGCTGGTGTTTGATAGTTGTATAATGTTTCTTTGTCCAACTTTTTCAATTAAATGTGCATGAAAAGTTATTAAATTATCAGATTCCTTGGACTTTTATTTTACAGATTAAGTTCTAGCTCCACTGGGATCTTTAGAAAGCTGATCCATTACCCTAGTGTGGCTTAGGTTTCACTAACTCTGTAGCAAGTCTCTCCACAAATATTTGTTGACTTGTGTGGCATGATGGAGAAAAAGGGAACTAACCATCAGGACTAAATGTATGTATCACAGCCGTAGAAAAGATGAAAGAAAAAAGTGAGACTGAAAGGAAAAACCCAGTATTTCTCCAAGTGGGGTTTTTAATTTAGAGCTTAGAAAAAGACAGAATGGAGATCAGAATAAGAACTCAGTGGGAGCTGGACAGAATTAAATCCATAATTAGAAGTCTTAATTTTTTTTACAAATCTATGCACAAATTATTTTTTTTTAGTTGAGGTTTCTTATTGTCATTAAAAATATTAATTTTCTAAAGGAATGATTTTTTTTTTTAGGGAAAAAATATATATATATGGTACAGGTAGAAAATATAAAGCAAAAGTATATTCTACATACCTACATGCTTGTTCCTGTCACTGGAAAGAATGCTGCCAATTAAGTGGAAATATCCTTCATGACAGTGCTTGTATTTAAAATAAGCTCTTACTGGTTTTGCAGAGACACTTCCTTATACACTGGCACTGCTGTCATTGGTGGTGTTGATAACTTCTGAAATTGAACTGTGGACCTGTCCCTGTAGTATACCCAGTCAGTCAAGTATCAGAAAATGAGGAGAGGCAATATCCAAACTTTAAAAATGCTCTGTTTTAATCAAAATTGAGCCTCATAACTGACAGAAGCTATTTGATCTCCTAGAAATGGTCGACTAAACCAAATATAGTGCAAGGGTCAAAAAGTGACTTATGAGAGTGTATTATCTGCACCTTCAAACCAGTGATTGCTCCTATTGCTGATAACACAGGCCAAGCTGAGCAAATATGAGCTGTGTAAGATATTAACTTTTCTTACTTGTTTCAATGCAGTGGAACATACAAAGTTGGTCTTAATTATACTTGTAATTGTTTTCATTTTTTTACATCCAACACATAATGATGCCACGCTGTCATTTATTGAGAAAGACCTCTGCAAATGTGGCCTTATTTGTTCTAAAGTAACAGTCACTGGGTTAATGAGAGCAATATTGCTAATAAATCTAATGTATTTTTTTTGCTACAAACAAGTCCTTCCATTTTTAACATTACAATTAATAAGGATCAGACTACATATTAAAAAAAGAGTTCACACACTGGAGGGAATGGATCTGAGGAAGATTCTACTAAAACATTTTTTGAAGCACCACCCCTAAAGGCATTAAATAATTTGTTAGCTGTTGCTGTTTTTCTACCCTTTGCCACTTTTAACTGTCATTCAATCCTGTTTATGGCAGGTGTTTGAATTGCCTAAATATTGAAAAGCTGAGTCTTATCCTATGAGAGACACTATTGCAAATTAGCATCATTTGCTGACTTCAAAATGGTGAAATTCTAACAAACAGCTTCTTCAGTGAATTATAACTTGCTGAGTCAGGTGTTGTGGTGGGCTGGGTATCCTAATAAAGGAGTTAATTTCTTTCAATCTGCTTGGCTATTTATGCAGCATAGGTATAGCCCTGATTTTTAGCTCGAGGGAGCTGAACCAGAGACAACTTGATCAGATACACGAGGTAAGAGAGGGGCTGTGGAAGGTACAGCCAGAGTAGAGAGAAAAAAAGTAATTGTCAGAGGATTAAATAAGCAACAGTGTGTATATACAGGAGAGGGAAAGAATAGCCCTTGGACTTGCATATTTCTAGTTCCCTTGTTGTCTCAGTATAGTCTAACTTAATAATGAGTATATTCTATATTTTTGTTTCCTGAATCTGTATATTTTATTTCCTTAACTTGTACTTTAAGCTTATAAAAATGTAATGTAAATCAAGTATGTTAGGTGTGGAAAATGCAGTAAGGTATAACTTAATTATGGTATACTGAAGAATAGCTAGTTCAATATAAGGTACATTTTCTTCTTTCACAGAGTTTAGATTTATTAACAATTATATAAAAATCTGGGATATTCTAGAGATTAACTCAAACTTTCTCCCTAGGCTTTGCTGCTCCAGTGGTTAAAGCCTAAGAAATACTCAGCTTAGAGCATACACCCTTCTTTCTTATCTCAAGAAAGAAATAAGTCAACAATGTTAGTGAGTCAGCAAGGCACATAAAATAGTTCTTGCCAAATGAAAAAAAAAAAAGGTTGTTGTATTGCTATAATGGTGTTACAGAAGACATTGTGAAGTTAGGCTGACTGACTCTTCTTTACTTATGTTTGCAGCTAAACTGTATTCAATTTGGGGGTGTTTTCTGTTCATAGAAACTGCCAGTGCCAGGTAGTTTTTCCAGCTGGCCTTTGTTTTGGTAGTTTTTTCCTCCTTATATTTTCCTCTAGATGTTGTACCTAATGTCTTTAATATTAAATATACTTATAGTATGTTTAATGTTAAAGAAATATGTCTTTAATTTTGCTGACTATATATTATTCCATGTTTTTACCTGCCTACGCAACTAATATGGTTTAAAAGGCAAAAGATTCTGCCATATTTATTTCTGTGAGATATTGATGACTTTATAACTCAGTAGTGGGGTAAAATTTTATTTGTAACACTACTGACATACAGAAACAATTCTAAATATGAATTGTTTTATATTAATTTGTATTTTTAAATTAGCTTGAGATCCTCATGGGTCAGAATGCAGATGAGTGCAAGGTAAAACCTGGTGATTTTTTTCCTGGCTCATATGGCATTCAGATATATATGTAGAGATGAGCACATCTTCATAATTCTCTCATAATGTTGAAAGGCTTCTCTTTTTTTCATTCAAAAAATAAAATGATAATTTATACCTCTTCTATTAATAAGACAAGACATGTCTAGTGTGACACTGGCCACAAAAGTTTTGAAACAGAACATTTTTCAGCAAGGAAAGCTCTGCAAGTATTTAAGCACTTGGAATGCACATGTACAAATACATTTTCATACTTGCAGGCATATCTGTATGCAATACAAATGATGTGTTCCTAGTATATAAAACCAGTTTTAGTCAACTTATGACAACTTTCATGCTTACTGTAGTACTAAAATAGTAGAAAAAAGTAAAAAATGTCTTTTCTATAGAACTGGTGTTAAATGACTTTTGAGGTTCAGTTTAATTAACTGTTTTGCTTATCACAGTGATAGGGAAAGAACACATGAAG
>NW_009952973.1:6219875-6238837 GCF_000747805.2 Chaetura pelagica | reverse complement strand
ATTGAATCCTTTTGTGTTGAAAGACAGTGGAGATAACATATCTGCTTCCTGCAGCCACAACTCACAACCTCAGCACCATTCCTGTGATAGAATCCACAGTCCAGTAACACTTGTATATGAGGTCTGGGCAGGATGGGGTCTGCCAGCCCCTAACTCTCAGTTCCTCTGTTATAGGTAACTGTATATCAGGCTGAAGTGCTAAGTTGGCCTTTCCGATATCTTCATCAAGTCAAGAGTGAATGAAGTTCTACCTGTGTAACATTATTTTAATCTAGTGAGAATTTCTGGGAATAATTTGGATTTAGATAACTAACAGTGGGATATGATGGCTGACTTGGTCTTACCATGCCATATATACTTCTTCACTTGAACCTCTGTGAAAGTTTAAAGGAGGTCTGTTATACCACTATTATAATGGTGGTATTTTGCTGCTGATAAATGAAGGTGACATTGTGATTTACCTGTTTCTCTGTGTGTTTTAAAAATACACTACCAAATAAATATACAGATATATTATTTCATATGCAGGATTATCTACTCGCCCTCATTTACTACTGTTATCCTGAGAGTAGTAGGTAAAGTAATAACTTGTATAAGCATAACTTTATAATTTCTTCAGAATGCCAGATAAATCTATAATTACTAGTGTAACTCAGTCTTGTGTATTTATGTATATTTTAGTATCTCAAAAGAAAGAAACTGCTGTTTCCCTCAAAAGAATCTGTTAAAAGTTCTCTCCCACATACTCAAAAGTCAGCCTATGGTGCTTTAATAAAAACATACAGTATTTTTCTTTTAAGCAATTTAGGACAGCCTATCAATTTGGGCTTCCTTGCTCTGCACTAAGCCTACTGACATTAATGTGCACATTGAAATCAGTGAAGTAAAAATAGAAAGAGAACTCAATTATTTTGATATTTTACTATTTCCCTTTCTTGCCTCCTTGTACTGCATGTGGTCTGTTGTGACCAAAATGGCTGAGACCTCCCTGCTCTGAAACTTTGCAGACATAATAAATAGCTGGGACTCTGCATTGGGACTGAAATAGCTGGGGCTCTGCATTGGCTCCAGTTTTGACTCTGCTGCTGAAACTCAGATGGCAAATTGCTTTGGACATGGCTGCCTGCTTTCACATCCCAGAAGATCCTACATGCCTTATACAAAAATACATAGCTGATGATGTTTTGATATAAAAACTACTATAGTTAAGTATACTTCCAAAGTAATTTTTAGAAAAATCTATGTAGTTCCAGTTTATAGATAATCGTGTGGGCAGTGAGAATTTTTGAACTGTTAGAATTTATGAAAACTGTTTCTTGGAGACAGCATTGTCCCAGTGTTAACTCATTTGAAGGAAATAAATGGATAACAGCACAATGTAAGAACATATAGATTTCATGCAGCCAACTATTGATTTTAGATTAAATTTTAGGAATATACTATGGTATGTGAAGCTCATTGACAATGACTGTTTAATTCAAGTTACTCTGAATTATCTGTATGTATCTCTTCAGTCTGATATGTGTACTAACCATTTATAGTTTATATCACATGCAATACCTACAATTTTAAAGGACCAAACCAAAGCTGGGAGAGGTAGTAGAACTTTGTATTCCCACAATATTAACATGCTATAATCAGCTTAAAGGGTAGTGTGTATTCACGTAACCTTTTGCCTGCAGTATATAATTTCCATTTTCAATTACTTCACATTTCAGACAGTGGGTGAAATTTGGTTTTGCAGCTGTCTACTGGAGATCAAGTTTGTTCCTTGGGTTTGACCTCTGAGAGAAGAAAGCAACAAATACTAGACAAAGTGTTTATTCAGCCGTCTGAAGTTTCTTAAGGCCTCAGACCTTGCTGCATTTCTTTTCCCTGATCTTTACTTAGGGAATGAAATTAACTTAGACAAACATAGCGGGTTTTTTTTTTTTCCTATTTGACTGAAATCAGACAATGGCATTTTAATTAGTTTTAAAGGGGAAAGACATGGTTTAGTTTTAATCAAATGTCATTTATTGAAAATTTGGTCAAGTCATTCTGGTAAATGTGTTACAGGAGAACTGAATTGAAACAGAAACAGTTGTTGAAGAGCTCTCTCCATACATAAGCATTTTGGAATTTTTCCAAAGATTATGTCATTTATAAACCTTCATAAATTCAATTTTATATGTCTATTAGAACATTCCAATTTTTTACTTTGTGACCTCCTGACTTTTAACTATTGTGAACTGTTCTCACAACTCCTGTAAAAATCCACATTTATGTGAACAGCCATATGTCACTGCATGTATTTTCCTTCTAACTTCCAGGTCCAGTAGGTTGTTTTGTTTTTTTAAATAGTGAGGACAAGCTTACACATACCTAACTTCTTAGCTACCCAACAGCTAGGTCATGATCCTCTTGACATTCTCTGACACTTCAGTGAAACATTTGTAGACAGAAACAAACCATACAAATAACTCTGAATCTGAATCCAGTGCATCATCACAAGAGGGAGCCCTTGTCAATACTAAATTCTGAAGTTCAGTGTATGATTTTTACAGAGCTACATGAATCACTTCCCATGAGAAATGTAGGTTCTGTAGATGTGCAGTGAAATTATTTTACACTAGGAGAGTGTGAAAGAAAGAAAACTGACTCAGGTTATATGCAAACTGACTTTTCATGTGGGGAAAAAGGCCTAGAAAGTATGATTGAGCATTTGAGCAGGTTTGAATTGTGATTTTTAGATTTTTTCTTTTTCTAATAGTTACTGTGAGATTTTATTGAGAAATGCAGGTGAAGCCTTCATTCTGGGAAACAGTAAGGGCCTTCATAAGTGATTCATAATAAGCCTCATTGTATGAGGATTATGTGTGTGTAATTAACTTGTTACTGACCTTTGTTTTTAAGTTGAGTTCAGAGCTTTATGCATTATGGGAATAAGCTCAAAATAAAAAAAAAAAAAAGGGCAGCTTATCAGCTTGTATTAACTTGTATGGCTTCGTTCTATTTGTTTTATTCTTTCAGTGTACAAAACCTGATTTCAGGTAACTCCTGGAATCCATTTGGCAATTAAGGTGGAAGAAAAAAAATACAGATGTGAAACAACCATGGGAACTCCATTGTTTTTCTATCAATATTCCATAATGAGTTATGGATGCCTTGGCTTTTGTCACAAGTTTTGAGAAATATGAGTCCCTCAAAATCCTGAAATTATATCTGCCAATTATTTCCATAATGCCTGAAAGTCTGATAATTTCTTCCAACCCTGGAAAGTATCTAATTTATGCATTCATCTTATGCATTCATCCTGAAAGCTGAAATTGGGATCTGTCATGGTGACACATCTGGCTTACAAAAGATGTCTGGTCCACAAAGACTCATGTTGCATTTGGAATTTACTGGTTTGTAGGAGTAATACTTCAAAGAGAGAGGAAGAGGTTGATGTTTTATATATTAAACCTGTTCTGAGTATCTACTTCAACCAAGTTCAATAAATATTCTTCAGAAGCAGTTTTTGTAGAATGTATACAAGGATGTATACAGCTTTGACCTTTGAGCTGTTCATATGTTACTAAACCACATGAGGCCTAAGGCTGTGCAAGATGCACATAGACAGTTAGTGTATTATTGGATGATACTTCCAAAGGATGTTATCCCTGTCTTTATTTGATCAGCAACTGTATTATAAAAATGAATTTTAGAAAGGGGTCATATACTAAATAGAATTTGTATTTGGGGTACTATCTCAAAATCATATAAGGAAAATAATTTTTCTCAAGAGAGAAATACAATATCTCTAAAATTCCTTATTTATTCTTAATAAATAGGTATTCTGACACCTGTTTTTTCAGATGCTCTTTTACTTTTTTGGAAACAATTGTGCCTTCTATTTAATTTATGAGATTCATGTAACATTAAGCATTTTAGAATAGAGAATTTTTCAGGTATTTTAATTTTTACTTGTGAAAATTCAATATTACTGTCTTGTCAGTTGCAAACTATCAATAGGAATCTAATCTGTGTCAATTTAAGGAATTAATGTTCTGAATTATGTTTTCAAAAAGAAAATTATTCTTAGTTTTAGGAAGTGCTCTAAAGGGGGAAAGATTCAGTCTGGTTTAATATTATTTTGCCTAGGGTGAGAAGATTAAACAATTTGTGATATGGTGCTGTCATGGTTAAATGCTATATAAAGTTGACTGGAGAATTATCTTGAGTGAAATAGAAAAGGGGATAGTATTAATTTCCAGATTTCTTACATTTGTGTCTAGCTACTTTATTAAATGATGTTTTATTCAATAGGTTTCAGGTAGTTTCCAGGTATTTTACTGAAAGGCAGGGCATTTCCAGGCTGCGTTAGTAATGATCCTGTGTCTGCTCTTTGTCAGTCATGTAACTGTTGCTGCTTCACAACTGAGTGGTATTTTGTCTTCCAGAAATAAAATGAAAGCATCCTCTTCAGCTAGACTAGAAAAGAGGGGAAAACCCTCCGATTTTACTCCCTTAAAACAAAACATCCCTTCCCATTTTCTAGTCTGCTGTAATCTATGAGGACTGCCAAATGTCACGGCTTTATTTTGTGCATAACACCTGTCTCATCTGCCTGTGGATTATTTGAGGAGCAGAATGACTGGTGTTGATGTTGAGCTAATTTTCTTCTTGTCAGAAGTACTATGATGAGTTTAACAATCCATACAAATCTGCAGAATTATAAGTATCATAGGAAAGGCATCTGCTTTCCAATTTGTTGGTAAACTCGGATCTTCAGCCAGGTTTATGGATAATGGTTACCATCTTAGGAGAGTCTGAGCTCTGCTCTGTTTTGGGGCAGAGCTGAAAGGTCTTTAAGTGGTAATAAAAGCCTACACAAGAGATCTATGACAAACCAGAAAACTGCACCCAGGTCCTCCTAGTCTTTGAGTAGCATCTCTATGCTAGTCAATTTTGCTGAGACTAGAGACTTTGAAAGTGTTTGGGACTCCCTTTTGCAGATATGTGTGAGACTTCATAGGTGGTTGTGCTTGCCATCTAGCATTAGGTCAGATGGAAGAAGCACACAGAAGGGAAAGGATGAAATAGAAGTGATAAGTAGTGCAGTGTTGTTAGTCTTTATTGCTTGGCAATGAATCACCTGAATGTGAGAAGCAACAGCTTCCCTGAAAGGCAAACAGCAGTCCAGGTGTAAGGGATAAGACGAGAGGCAGCAGCATGAACCCTCTGAAGAAAGTTAACTAGCAATACTGCTGGAAACACAGGAGACAGGCATGGCTTGAAATGTGGTAAGGGGGAAGAAAGAGAGTTATGGGAGGTATTACTGCTTCACCAATGTCCTGGAACATCACATTTTTCTCCAGTTAAGTCAAGCTAAGAAAATTACTGTTGCTATCTGAAACATCGACAGAGTGACAGCCACACAGAAAATATTTTGATCTGCATTTTTAGAGAAAGAAAATGAGAATGAGTGGGTTACTGGCATTATCTCCCAAAGGTAATAGTTTTCACACCTGAATTATTTTCTTTTTAAAGACTTCTTCCCCTGCTTTGTTAGTTTTGTTGTTGTGGTTTTTTTTTTTTTGGTTTTGTTTTAGTCTGCTGTGAATGCCTTGAAGTGGATATATAATGAGTATTCAAAATAAAGACAGTTATATATTCTGAGTCTTAGAAGGGAAAGGAAAAAAAGCCACTATGAAAGACTGTGGTGGAGAACTAACTCTTTTAGTAACACTGCCTAAGGAATTATTTGATCTAACCATCTATCACTTACAGAAAGAAAAAAACTGGAAAAATGCTATAATAAGTACTTTCTCTAGCATTTCAGTATCTCATCCATTTTTCAAGTGAAGTGGAATATAGGTTCAGGTTGTGAGATGCCTGAGTACTTTACTGCATTTTAAAAAATGTACACATTACAGACCAACAGTAATGCCCAAACTCACCAGTGATTTATTCCAGAGAAAATTAACATCTTCTGAGTAAGAAAAAATAGAAAACTGTTTTATACCTGTACCTGTGTCCAGTGGCAGTTACACATGAGTCAGCATACAGGGCTTTACACATCAGTGAGAGTTACCACATGTGACAGACCTTTGGGTAAGGATATGCAACCCTCATGCACTCTTGTTTGCTCCAAGGCCAAATTCTGTGATCTTTACTAATGTAAAACAGTGTTTATGTCAAGAATGGTTGCATGAAGTTATACCATTGTTTGTTTCTCCATAGAATTGGGTATCTGCAGGACTTCATCAGGCTCTGATATTGTCTGGCAGTTCCGCTTGGCAGGGAACCTTGTAATGGAGTGATACTTGCTTTTAACAGAATTAGAGTATTTTGTTCAGTCTCTAACCAAAACTAAATAATTCCAATTGTCACAAAAATTACATTTTGTATATCATAGACATTTAGTTACTCTTATAGAATATTTGTGAGAAATCCCCATCAGAGGCAGACTTAGGCATATTTTCATATTTCAACTAGAACATGCTAGTTTTTACTTAGGAAAAAACCCAACAAAACAAGAAAAAAATGTGAGGACTGGTTCAATCCAGACTTAGTAATGGCCTGTGAAATTGTTGAGATTTAGCTCAAGTCACTGTGGAGTGCGGCTCTGGTTTGATCAGCTTTACATGTTTGCTGGGGTCTGGTTCAGCTGCCCCATCAACCATAGATGTTGTATGGTGTATAACATTTTTATGTCCATCAAAACTATTACGCTAAGTTTATATGATAAATCTGAAAGTAGAGTAGGCCAAACGGCATGTGCTAGGAAATAAGGTAGTTCAGTTACCTTTTATGTAGATGTGATGTAAAAATGGTGTTTTGTATTTTTTTAATATTGTAATGTATTATCACAAATAAAAAAGAACATAAAGAGAAAAGATAAAATATTCCACTGCAGAAGTAATTTTTCCTTTTTTCTTATTTAAGGAATTTCCTTTCATCTGAGGAAGTTATTTGCTTCCCTAGGCACACTACAAAATCACCCGGATACTTCTGCATGGACTAAATGGTGGTGCAAGTCATCAAAAATGGAGCAAATTGACACAGTCTCACACTGATGCCTTGCAGCAAATCCTGAGGAGTTGTTCTGATGCATTTCATCTCCGTATGAGGAAAATGTTAATATGAGTATAAACTGCAACACACATTTTAAAAAATCCTGGAACTGTTACTCATATACAACAGAGAATTTAGTTTTAAAACATTAATAAGTTAGCAACTTGTTTTCACACTTTCACAAAATATTGTGAGCCTTGATTTTAGGGTTAAATATTTATTCTGATTTAGTGATAGTACATTTCTTTTATTTATGGGAACTGAAGTAGTTAACCCCTGTTCAGATGTCATGATAAATTTACTTTTGTATTTCTGAAATTACCATTTTAGTATACAAGGGCTAAAGACTACAATTAGTGAAACTGAAAAGAACAAGACTTACAAATACTTTCTCCAAATGATTTTTATCTCTAAGTGAAAGTGTTTTGACATTTTTCAAGATGTCAAAACCAAATAAATATTAAATAGGCAATTTTAGCTAAGCTGCTGGTGTATCATTTTATAGTTTTACTTATTTTTCCAGAAAATATATGCCATCTTCCTACTAGTCTTTGTAAGGTGTTTGAGTGTAAAAATCTGATATTTTTAGGTGACAATTTGAGGTTGAATTGCAACATTCACTCAGTAAAACATGTGGCTGCAGTCAGGGTCAATTTTATGGCTGAGTGCCAGGTATCCAGGGATATCCAGGTTCACAGAGACAAGGAAACATTAGGAATGGTGGAGCCCCACCAGCAATTGGCATCTCTCATAAGATAGGCTGATGTGACCTTACAAGACGTATGTTGCTTTTCAGGAGCTAATCTCTGAGATGTTGCTGAGTGCTGTAACTTGTCAAGAGCACATATTACTACCCATTGCTGCACTTTCATGTGGGCATGAATGATGCTGCAAGCCTGAACCTAGGCAGAATCAAAGAAAACTACAAAGCCCTGGGGGTGCTAGTGAAAACTATGAAGCTTTGGATCATTAGAACCTGGTTCTTTTGGGTGATTTTAACTATGCTCACATTTGTTGGAAGACAATACAACAGCTCACACATCACCCATCAAGTTCCTGGAATGTGTAGAGGACTGCTTCCTCATGCTAATGTTAGATGTGCCAACCAGGGATGGGGCACTGCTGGACTAGCTACTCACAAACCAAGTACACCTGCTTTGTGTAAGTGACTGGCTTAGCTGCAGTGATCACAGTATTGGGGGTTTGAGATCCTGCTGAGCACAATTAAACTTAGTACCAAGCCAAAGGTTTTGGATTTTAGAAAAGCAAACTTGAGCTCCCTCAGAGCTTCCATGCAGGATAATGGAGCTAGCAAGTGCTGGGAGTTTTTCAACAGTAGTCTCCTGGAAGTTTATGATTAAATAATTTATAAAGAATAAATATGAGGAAAATGGACTCTGTTTCCTCAACATGAGCTCCTAATCTTAGAGGCAGGGCTGAGTTCCATCCAGTCTTGAGAAATGAAAGAGCCATTTCCCTTAGCACTCTGAAATTGGATGTAAACCACATAGGAGATGACTGCTTCCTCAGTTCCTGACATCTAGAACATCTTTGCTGGAGTGAACTGTGGCTCTCTTCTGGCCACACCTTTCTGCTTGCTCCCAAAGCATGGGGTTAGAATTTCATTGATCCTTAGGGTTGTGGTTTATTTCGACAACAATCAGGCACTGAGACCTGCTTTTTGGAAGTGTATGGAGCTGAAGATGTTTTAAACACATGTATTAGCCCTGAAGCTTTTCTTTCAATTACTATGTTTCCACTAGGTACTTAAAATGTCCATTCTGAGTACAAACAATAGCGCAAGGAAAGATAAAAGCTTTAAATTAAGAATTGTATTTCCTTCCCCTGGTTTAGCATTTCTTTATGGCCTTCTTCACCTTCTTTACTGAATGAAGGTATTTTATATAGATTTAGCACTGGAATCAATTTGGAATGCTTGCACAGTCTATTCCATTGCCTCAGCTCCCCTGGAGAAATGCACAGTTGAACAGTGGTAAGGAATAGGTTAGAGCTGTTAACTTCTAAGCTGCCTAAGCTATCTGCTTATCATGTGAGTTAAGTCGTTACATCCACATGGCAGGATAGTATTTAAAGGGAAAAAAACCCTCTGTATTTTGTTCTTAACAGGAATTAACACTCTTCATGAAGGATACAAAGGTGTTATTTGCTGCAATTGCTGGAATAATGAAACTATACTACGTTATCACATATACACAAAAAAAATAAGGAAAAGTGGTGAGGTTTCTAATGGAAATATTTTATATTTTTTTTATATCTATGCCTATGTGGAACAGTTATGAATGTGTGAGAGATGAAAGAAGTATAATATAGATATTCAGCTCAAGGGCCATGACCAAAAGAAAGGAACATCACAGAAATAAAATACAAAAATAAATGGCAGCAGAAGAATGGAAAGGTCTAACTGTTGTTATTATAGTTAAGCATAAAACATTTTTCTTTCATGTTTCTCTTTCTGAAGGCAGGGATAGTAACTCATTCTTTAGCCACTGTCTCACTGCATAAAAAGTTCCTTTTATCAACTTCAGATCCAGCTGATAAATCTTTTGCAGACTTGCTTCTTGTATTTGTTCTCAAATGACACCACTATGGTGCACAAAATTATTTTCCAGAAGAATGACTTCTGGAAAAATCAAATGGGAGATGCCTTTTGCAAGCTGGGATCAAATTAACTATGTTTTGGTAAGATACTTCAAAATCAAGGCATCTTTTTCTTTGGTAGAAAAAAAAATCATATTGTGAAAAGACCCCCTGCAGAAAATTATTTAGATGCAGATTTAGTTAAAATTTTAAATTCCATGGCTTGATCACGCTTAAGACAATGTGTGTCAGGCTAAGGAAGAAATTAGCTACACTTTGGACCAGATCTTCCGTTTAAATTAATTTGGGAAGTCCATTATGTGTATTTACCCTGAGACATTAAATTGCATTTGGCCTAAAAGCTGTAGATTAAAACTTTTAAAGATGGAGATATGAGACCTTTTCCCAAAATACATAACGTTCTTTTTTTCTGTAAGTTATAAAAATATATATATAAAAAAATCATAAACTGGTCTGAGACTGTAAAATGGGACTCCTATAAACTCCTTCTGATACATTAATGGAGAGAATTATTTGAGATAATTATTTTGACACTCATAGCCCAAGTTTTACTCCACATATAACACCCTAGCTTTTTTTTGATGATACCTCTCATAGCATCAAACAGTAGGGTCTACAAAAGCATCTACCTTTTATCAATGGACAGCTTTTGGAAACAGGAATTCAGTTCTTGGGCAGCTCAGTATCTCATGTCGTGATACACTGCAATATGCTAACAGTGCAGAGTAAAATGAAATTCTTCCTCTACCTGTAGAAAGATGCTGTAAATCATTCTCTATCAGACATGTATCTGGTACTGTTGAACTAGTCAACTGATACCTCTGTAATTGTTGTTTCTGATGAGGTTAGATTTAATTAATGGTGTCTCACTGTACCTGGGAGAGTCTTCTGTTCTGAAGTCACTTTTAATTAACATACGTTGTGTAGGTGGAACATCAGTGACATCCAGTGGCATCTCGCACTAATCACAGGCGTGCTGTGTTTTGTGCACCTGGAGGGGTGAGTCCCATCAATTTGCCTCCATTTTGCTATGATTTGGCTCCAGGTCCACTTCTGGGGAGCTCAGGCACATTTTGGCAGAATCATGTTTTCTGGCTTAAATACTAGGTGCACAGTTTGTTAGTACAGGGTCATTTGACAGATAGTAAAGGATGAGCAAGAGAATCTCATTTATCTGTTACTAACTGAAAGAAAAAGTCGTGTGATATACAATACTCTTGTGTCATCATATGGGATTTTCTTTTTTAAATACTTGAGTAGAATTTGCCAGAACTGTCAAGCAAGAGGGAAGCAATTTTTACATGAGTATGTAAGAGAAGTGCTGAACTGTGTTGAAAAGAACCCTTAAACATTTAAAATATTTTTCTCCTGCTCACTGTGATCTCCATTCTAGTCGTATCAAAGCATGGCAAAATCCCATTGACTTCAGTGGGATAAAGAGTAAGCCCTGCATGTGGCTTTAAAAACCATATTAATACTATCTTACATTTATATGGCATAAAGATTCCACAAATCCCACAGAGCTTTTCTGAACATAACTGCTTTTAAAAAAAGTGGGGACAGAACAACATGATAATACATAACCTGCAGAGCTGGAAAGAATTAAACTCTATATGGTCATGCCAGTATAACAGTGCTACAGGTTGTAATCTGCAGTATATTCTGCTACTGCCATTCTAATAATGAAATTATAGTCTTCTGAGTGTACAACATCAGAGTGGAGCAGTAGGTTGTCACACAGTCCTTCTGATAGGTTTGGGGAGACCACCACTGAAAGAAATAGCCACAGGAACCTCGGTGATCACGTTGTGGACAGTGGCATCATTTCTCAGCCAGTGACACACTGGTCTGTGACTGGTCTGTGACTTCCACAAGCTACTTAGGAACTGTAGCACAATAGAAGGCTTATGGGTTTTTTTGTGAAATATGTTCAAAGAAGATGCACATTACTAATGCACTGCAAAACTTCAAGGAATATCAATGTGATGGCTTCAAGCTGCAACAGGGTAGGTTTAGACTGGACATCACAGAAAGAGTGGTTAGAGACTGGAATAGGCTGCCCAAGGAGGTGGTTGAGTCACCACCCCTGGATGTGTTTAAGAGTTGTTTGGATGTTGGTCGATACGGTTTAGGGGAGAATTTTGCAGAGTAGGGATGATGGTTGGACTCAGTGATCCCAAGGGTCTTTTCCAACCTGAATAGTTTTATGATTCTATGAATCCTATCAACAAAATAAACACTAAGTCAATTTTAGGGACAGAACTTTAATGGGGAAAAAAAGATAATACAGTGGCAATATTAAGAAATTAATAAAATTATGGTTTGACCTGTATAACTGTTTTAACAAGCTCTAAGTCCACCATAGTGAACACAGATTATTTTTATGCTCTTATCTCACTAAATAGGTGGAGATGTGGTCATTCATTTGGAGGTGCATTATTCTTTCATTTTTCTGAGTAACATCCACAGACTTTGAATGTGCAGCTTTGTGGTGGTGAATTCTGGTCATGTAAAATTCACAGAAGTTGAGTTTAGTTTAAATGCTGAACACATTACCTGAACAGCCTCAGGAGATATTAACAGAATATTTAACAGAAGCAGGATTTGGTGAGCAGAGTAGAATCTGTCTTGACTCTTTTCTCTCCTTTCGAATGTAGAGAACAGTGTGTTCTTCCAAAACTGGAAATATCTAAATTTTGGCACACAATTAGAGAAAGGAATCGCTCAGTTCACATTTGCTAGAAGTAACCCTCCTATTAGCTGTCATGTGAAGTACCTTTTATCCAATCAGATATAAAAACATTGGTTCAGTCTGCATCTAGGATTGCTAGACTGGGAAAAGGAAATAATAAAAAGAAAATAAGAACTCAACAGAGAAGGTGCAAAAGTCTAAAGCAAAATCTGAAATCTAGCTGAGGACCAGCTTGACTTATCTGTTACCACTGTCTTTTTTAGTAGTCCCCTGTGCACTCTTCTTCCTCTATGTGTTTCCCAGCTTCTCCCTTGGGTATCTATTACCATTCCACAGTGTCTATTTATCTATCCTGCCTTCTGTATCCATCTCAGTTCTTGCTCCTCTCTCTTTCATACTCATAGCCTGTTTCCCCTTCTGAATCTCTTTATTTCTTCTTGTTACTCTTTTTATCCCAATCTTTCTGCCTCATCTCTACTCCCTTTTGTCCCCCATCATAATCCAGTTGCTCTTTCCTTTTTCCTCTCATTTTGCTCTCTTCCTCACTTTGCTTTTTCATTCTCTGTTGTTTTGTATTGGGTCCATATTGCTTGTCTAATTTTTTTCATCAAGCTTCTGTCTCTTATCTTCCATTTACTTCCTATATTTCTTTACCAGCCATTTATGTTTTTATTCCTCGTGCCCTTCAGTTCTTTACTATTAACTCCACTGCTTGTTCTCCTCTTTTTTCCTGAATCTCCCTTCTTCAGTAGAAAATGTCACTGAAATATGGTGCAGTTTTTATCAGCTCAGTGATGTTGCAGACCTGATCCACTCTGTTTAAAAAGCCATTTCCATTTCAGTGTACACAGCTTTTTGCTACTAATTCCTTCAAAGTGTGCAATCTATTATTCTGGTAAAATACTACAATAATGCATTATGGGGGAAAAAATATCTATCTGTAATGGAATTTTAACTTGTTACATCAAAATCACAATGTTGGACAGATATGTAAATAATGAGTTATTTTTATTAGCTGTCACTCTACCTTATCTAGAAAATAATTCAGTAGTTCTTATACAAAATTGTGCCTGGCATCTATTTTGATGGGTGATAACTGTAAGACATTATCAGTGTCAGGAACTGTGCATACGTCATTTTTCATTTTAATGAAGCTGAAAGTGCTGAGAACAAAGGCTCACAACTGATGCAAATCTTCTGATTAACGCCAAGTTTGAAGCACATTGTGCACGAGAGAGACTGCACAGTCTTGTTTCACAGAACCCAGAAGCATATGCAGAGAAATGTGTAACTGAAAATGAAAAGAAAAAAATATCTTTAAAGTTTTGGAATTGATTATGCCTGTAACCAACTGATTGTGCACACAAACATTCTTTGTGTGCATTAAAACTGAGCATTCATTGAATTTAAAGTACATTGCAGCAGTTTGCTAAATATGTTTTGTAACAATATTTTCTTTCCTTCTATTAAAAACACCCCACCCTAATCTAGGCATTCTGACTCATTTTATATGTTTGCAGAGATTAAAAGGTTGCTACATTCTGGGAACATATGCTTAAACAGTTTTATCATCTGCTCCTGGTTTTCTTTTTTCCTTTGTCCATCTACTTACAAACGTCCCTTATCTGTATAAAGTGATGGAAAACCTCTGTTAAACAGGCTGTGGAAAATGATTATATTCACTTTCAGTTTGTGACTACTGTCAAATGCATACAGGGAAAGAGATCTTTATGTCTGCCCATGTGAAGAGTAAAGGATATTTTAGCTCATTATGTCTCTGCACAAGGGATGAACTGATCAGGAGAGCAGTTTGTACTGTGAAGGAACAGGACTGGATGAGTTCCACATCCACTTGCTGGCATGAGCTGCAAAGCCTCTTCCTCATTTCCTCTCCCCATTGCCAGTTTGCCTGTTATGGTTACTCTTGTCCTAACAAGCTGCACCAGTAAGAAAAAGACTGATTACGATGTGAAGATGTAAAGAAACAATGCTAAGGCTGCTGATTTCTGTTAAATTTAATAGTAAAGTAAATGTTTAATAGAACGCAGGACAGAATCATAAAATGGTTTGATTTGGAAGGGACCTTAAAGATCATCTAGTTCCAATTCCCCTGCCTGGGCAGGGACACCTCCCACTAGACCAGGTTACTCAAAGCCCCATCCAACCTACTCTTGAACACTTCAGGGAAGAGACATCCACAACCTCCCTGAGCAGCATGTTGCATAGTGAATTCCAATACATTTTCCTCTGATGGAGGCAGTCTCCTTTCCCAGTGCCCATTTCAGCTATAAGAATATGCAAATGTCCTACAGTAGACATACAGAATTTTAGGAATGTCATAGATCCCAGAGGATATATGGCATACATGCAGAATATTGGGAATGCCATGTATCCCAGAGGACCAAGCTCGAAGTGGATCAGGTCCAAAATACTCTGAATCTCATGTCTTTTTTAACATACTCTCTAGGACAAATTTATAGAGATAAAAACATTACACAAAGTAATTATACAGTATTAGAAACATCCTGATTCAGTTTCTTATGAGTCACACCACCTACTATGTTAAAAGTATAATCAAGCCAAAGGATCTGACCTGGGAAGAGAACAGAGAGTCAGGATATTGAGATTGTAACTCCCATAAACAGCAATTGGTTGGTTTCAATTTTGGTCAACACTTCTTATTCTGAAATACACTTCTAGGCTTGTTTGTTTGCTTGTTTTATTTTTAAAATGTTGCAGTATTTCTTGTGCAAAAATTATGCAACAGTAATCTTTATTATTTTTTTTTACACTTAAGTTTTCTATTATAGTGGGAATGGCACAGGAACTTGTGTCAGCTCTATTCAGAGGTGTCTTAATATGGAATTTTCAGATAGGCAAAATACTTTCAAGATTTTAAAAATCTAGTGTTTTGCCTTTGTACTCTTTTTCTCAAGAGAGATAAAAATGTAATTTCAGAGGAGTTAAAGTAGTGGACATGCCAGCTTCCGACTATCTCAGGGGGAATCAGGGAGAGCAGTGATAAAAGATTGTATAGGATATACCTAAAAACATGTAGTTTCTTTAGAGTGAGGGTGGGTAATGACTTAAGAAGAGAACTACAATGAAATGCAGATGGAAATGTACAGGAAGTTTTTATTTTCTGGGATTGTCATTTTATTTCCCAAGGTCCAGTATTGATAATAGCCTGCCTTCTTTTATGTAGGTATGTAATAATTCCTCTATAGGTATGTAATACTATGTGGTCAAACACAATAAGCATCTTGCAGTGTACAAGTTCTTTTTTTTTTTTTTTCCCTGCAATTATTTTTTGTCTTTTCAGCTCCAGTCCAACAAAGCTCCATGAGACTACATCTGTAGATCAGTTCTGGAAGTTTGTGTCATTATTTGAATTTTTACAAGATGCCAAAATTAAGTGAGTCATTTCTTTCTCACATCATTTTCACACTCATGCAGGAAAATCACGTCACAAAATGTTCCTCTGCATTTTCTGCTGATATTTTGTGCTCTGAAATGAAAACTACATCTTTCTCCTTTCATCAGTTGCACAGATGCAAAACACCCTGCGGTTTAGGGTAAAATTTTAAAACCATAATTACAGTTTCTTGTGAGCTCAGAAGTGGTTCTTATGTGTATGAATGTATGTATGCATGTATGTCTGTTCATCCTGTAAGAAATGAACCTGCAGAAAAATCTTTTTATGGGCTTATCTGCTCAGAAGGGCAGCCTGATGCACAATTTCTCATTTTACCCATGCACAAGTCTGTAAGAGCTCCTGTGCTTCCTATGGAACATGATCCTGACTTTGATCAGTTCCTTGTCAGTAAAAACTCATCACTTCACATTTTTATCTCCTTTTGAAATACTGTCCTGATATTTTTCAAGTGCCTTCTGCTATATGCTAGATAACACACAGCTTTAAAGGCAATAATTTTGAACTTAATGACTTTCTCCTACCCTTCTGTTCTGCTTCAGATACGAGGCAGAACTGTTTTCATTTTTTTCTGACTTATTGTCAGCTGACGAGTTCAGGAAAGTTGCAGTTATTGTAGGCACCTCAGTAAATGTAAAAAATGTCATTGCTATATTCTTCTTCAACATACCAGGTACTAAACCTTGGGAGCACAATTTTTGTTAGTGTGTTGTTGGGTCAGTGTGTTGTGGGGAAGGAGGGCACACATAGGCTACTCCTGTGAGAATGTGCTGGAAGCTCCTCTGTTTCCCATTTGGACCTGCTTCTGGTCAAGGCCAAGTCTATCAGTGATGGTGGATGAGCCTCTGTGATTAATGTATTCACAGAATTACAGAATTATTGAGGCAGGAAAAGACCTCCGAGTCCAGCCTTTGACCTAACACCACCACATTGTCTAGACCATGGCACCAAGTGCCACATACAGCCTTTTCTTGAACACCTCCAGGGACAGTGACTCCACCGCTTCCCTGGGCAGTCCATTCCAATGTCTGATCACCCTTTCTGTGAGGAAGTACTTCCTAACATCCAACCTAAACCTCCCGTGGTGCAGCTTCAGGCCATGCCCTCTCGTCCTGTCACTAGTTGCCTGGAAAGAGTCCAGCCCCCATCTGACTACAACCTCCCTTCCTTTGGGTAGTCATAGAGAGTGATAAGGTCCCCCTTGAGTCTTCTCTTCTCCAGACAAAAGAAACCCAGCTCCCTCAACCTCTCCTTTTCAAGAAGGGGAAAAGACAAGTGCAATAGGACCTGCAGGGTAGAGAAGAGGGGCACATGAGAGCAATTGCTGGAGCAGAGATAACAAGGTTGGTGAGGAAGGAGGGAGAGGAGGTGCCCTAGAGATGTTGCCTGCAGCCCATGGTGAGATGGCAGGCTGTTCCCCTGCAATCCTTGGAGGAGCATGGTGGGGCATATGTGAACCTGCAGCTGTGGAAGATCCTGTGCCAGGGGAGGTGACTGTTTCCAAAGCAGAACGTGACTCTGTGGAAAGCCTGCTCTGGAGCAGTCTGTTACTGAAGGACTGTACCTCTGAGTACCTCTTTAAGTCAGGTATGTCTGCTGACCTAAAGGGCATTTCATGTTCGTGTGAGGAAATACCTGGTCCTTCACAGAGACAATTTAAATAACATATCCAGGGCTTATTTCCTTCCTCCATTTGCTATGAAATCCCAGCAAAAAATATGCATGATCAGCTTTCAAGAAATCTTATGCTAAAGAGCTGTTAAACAAGAGAAGAAAAATAAGGATGAGAAATACCCTAAGGATATAAATACCCTAGAGAAAATACTGCTCTCTGAGGGGCAGACACTCAAACCTTTTATGAAGTTCAAGGAATCTTTCTAAAGTTACAAAGTGCCTTGAGGTAGAAATGCCTTCTTGAAGCATCCAGGCTGCTGCTAGGCAGCACATCATAAATTACAAAATGCATAGATTTTCTATCCTCACTCCATTTTTATGTCTGGCAGAATAACTGTTATATCTTGTTGCTACCTAGGAAGATTTATTAAGGTGAAAACCACTGTATCTTTACTGAAGGAATAGCAGAGTACACATATATATGTCCTGTCTATAGCAGTTTATATTTGCTCAGGAGGCTTATACAGTGTATTTTTTCCTGATTTGAGTGGTAAATTTTTGGAAGTCCTCAGGAATAATGATCTGGCAAATGTGTTTTCTCCACAAGGCTCTAATGTGTTTTTTAGCCAGTGGCTTTGGGATCCAATAAATGGTACACATTTTTAGCAGGTTTAAAGCATTTTTGGAGACTTAATCCTAATGGCAAGTTAATCTATGATTAGATTTCTCCAAAAGAATAGATTTTTTAAAAAAATATCTGTGTACTTTTTCCTTAAACTTCTAGGGTTGTGATATTTTGCCAGAGGATCTGGAAACAAACAGGACCACAATGCCTTAAGATACTGCCAGAACTGTGCCTTAGATAGTCACAATTTTGATGAAGCTATTGTGCACCAACAAGGTGCTCTTTTCATGTCTCAGTAAGGGCTACTGAAATAAGAAATTTTGGAAGGGAAGGATACCTGGAACTAACTATTGATAAAAATGTACAATATACAGCTTGCACTGGTGTTAAGATAAAGTGGTTAATACACTTAAGTGACTTGAATAAGAACTGTGATTTTATATATATATATTAAACTGTCCTCTTTGATAATGTGCTGGTCATCAAGAAAGACATATTTCCCCATCTTTTAAAGCTTCTATTGCCTTTTCAAAGAAAATCAACTTCTCTTCAGAGCTGATCCTCCTGTGTAGCAGTCATCTGGCATAAACTAAAGAAAATCAGAGAAAAGTCATGGACTAGAAAAATAAAAAATTCTTAGCTCTATCACTGTCACTTTAACTACTAATGTGGATTTGTCACCATCCCTGGAGGTATTTAAAGATATGTAGGTGTCATGTTTAGGGACATGGTTTTATGGTAGACTTGGCAGTGTTATGTTTACAGTTTGACTCATTGATCTTGAAGGATTTTTTTCCAAATGAAATAATTCTATGATTGTGTACCACTTATTCCACAAACCCTTTGGTATGTTTTCCCTCTGCAACCATCCCCTCTCCCCACAACACCCTCCCCCCCCCCCCCCACAAACCCCCCGCTATTTTCAGCCCCTTTTTTTT
>NW_009952973.1:6186086-6219382 GCF_000747805.2 Chaetura pelagica | reverse complement strand
CCCAAATATCCCTCAGTTATTCAGGACCATTTTAATTTTTATGCCTTCTTCAGTGCTCATTTGCTCTCATTATTACAATAAATATTTTGTCACATGAAGCACAATTTTACTGAATATACTAAATAAATACAAAGCCAAAAAAGTCTTGAAGGCATGACACTTTTGCAACTAGAAGGATGTGCTTTCTGTATTTTTCCACCTACCACTCTTATGAAAAAACTGAGAATGTTAAACAGCAGTAAGAAAAGGCCATATGGAATAGCTGTCTCCAGAATGATGCTTGAATAGTTTTGCCCTGATGAGATATTGCTACCATACATCAACAAAATGTAATTTCTCTGAGGTAGTTGCTACTCTCCAAATACTGCAGTTTAGGAAATAATCTCCTTTCCAGATGAATGATTTTGAGAGTAAAATGGCAGAAGGTAGAATACTGAACTCTCCAGAATTCATTTTTAGAAATATGGTTGATGAGAAAGGCAACTGTATGAATTTCAGACGTATTCCAAGAAAAAAACATATACAAATTTAGATGATTAAGCTTTTACATTTTTTGCATATTTGCAAAGGTACAGTGCATATACACTTCTCCAACATATGTTGTAGTGAGACAAAGTCAAAGACAGGTCTTTATAAGGAAGTTGTTGCTTGAAAAATGGTTTGATGTGAAATTTTCCTGGGGAAAAAAAAATAATACGTGGCCCTTTAAACATTTTATATTCAACACCTAAAACTGAGAATACTTTCCAAATATCATATTTTGCCAAATCCCAGAAGAGGCTCTGTATGACTGAGGAATTCAAGATAGCCTTGCTCAAAGTAACCTGAAGTACTACGGATATTAGCCTTAATTTTATAGCACAAACCAGAAGAAATGGTCCTGTGCCCTTACTAACAATTAATTCTTTTTGATCCCTCATGTTTTCCTTCTTCCATATTAATTCTTTTTCCCTTACTATGCTACTGCCCTATTGCCTTTTCTGCAAATTTGTTGTCAATGACCACAGCAGCCTACTTCAGCCACTACTCCTTCAAAACTCCCACTACTTCAGATAGCGGTTTATCTTCCTTTTCTCTCAAGTCTATTTCAGAGCAGTTACAGAATGGAAGAAAAAATTAAACCTGGCAGAAGATGTTCATATGTCATCTTTTATAGACCTTAGGTTATATGTAATCAGTGTCCAGTTTTCTATTAGTTTAGACATCACAGAAAATATTTCAGCCTTATAAATACACTTAAATTCTAGACAAACATTTCATAAAGCATGCAATATCAGCATGATTCAGGTTGGATTAAGTGTTTATATTTGGGATATTCTCCTGATACAGTAATATCTTTGAATTTTATCTGCATCTATAGTGCCTAAAATTCACCTGTGACATTTATCTTATCCTTACACTCATGGGATGCTGCCTGAGAGAACATTATTGTTATTTAGAAGCCAACAGACTTTGATAACGCATCAAACAACATAGGTCTGGAAAGCAAAATTGTATATTTTATCTGGATACAGAGAAAATATGTAAGGGCAATAAGAAAAATAGAAAGTAGACAAAATGCTGAAATTAAAGCACACCTCTATATATGTGTGTGATTTATTGATGCTTTTATTTATTTTGTGCAATTTTTAATCTCAAGACCTTACTTAAATTCCCAGGGAAGTCTCTAAATTTCAAAGCTCAATCTTCAGGTCCCTGAATCCTGCAACTTAACATCTTTCATTATGTATCTATTTGCACTTTTGCCTCCCTCTATTTTTTTTAGTGTTTTAATACACACCAAGGTAAAAAGGTTTTTCAAATACTTAATGGTTTTATTTTGACAAATAACCCAACCTGCATAAATTATTACTTTCAGCTGTGTTTTGTGATTTTCTATTGCAAATGCAAGAGAGAGCAGCAAGGGTAATGGATTATTCAAGTGGGTGCTCATAGGCAAGGAAAAAATTGATGATGGGTTCTTGATCCAGATGAAGATTGGAGAGATAAACAGGAGATTAAGGTTTTGCATTCCAGGAACACGGGAATTGTTGACAGGGGTCAAGGAACAGTGGGGACTCACTAGTCTGCAAGGGAAGGTGAGACAGGTGCCAAGCATGGTAACAGTCAGCAGAGAAGGTGGCTTCCGCATGGGGATCCACTGCCACAGTACCCAGCTTAGACAAACAGGTCTGGTGAGGGCAACCAGACATGGTCCAGTGATTGAAGAGGCTGGCCAAGGTCACCAAGAAAAAAGGGAGAGCTCTGAGATGTGCTATCTCTAAGCAATCCCTGACCCCCCGGCAGCCAGACATTCTGGAGGCAGGATGCCCTCAGGGCTCTGCCACCAAGACTGCTCTGCATGAAACCCTGTTAAGTAACTTGCCAACCTAAGGGTGACAGAAGTGGTTGTCATCTCTACACCATTCTCCTCTCCTAGCAATTCCACATTCCCATAAGCAGCAAATAATTCCCACATGATATCACAAGTATTTAACACAAGAGCAGTTAGAACAGATGTGCACTCACTTAGTTTAGCTGATTAGTTTATCAAACAAAGGTGCCTGATCAGCCTGTCATGACATAGCGACGAAAAAAATGTATATTTTAATGCCTTTTTCTATTTATTCCTATAGTTATAAAACGTTTCTGCACACAATGTACCTGAGACTTGCCTGTTACCAAGGTCACATTATGAGACATACGGTTGCCTGAATCAAATTTCCTTTTGTCAGCTATTATTACTATGCTTGATATCCATTAATTCTGTGCCTAGTTACTGATTTGATAGTTTTATTACTAGCCTTCATACATGATGTAAAATTATATTTCATTCTTTTAGTGTCCTGGGGTGGAGAGTATGTGATATAGTCCTCTGCATTTTGATCTCTCACTTGGTATAATTTCATTTTCAGTATTCCCAAACCTTTTGCCCTTGCACCTTTGGCATTGCACTGGATGCCGTAACACTTACAGAAAACTGATGCAAAGTGTTCATTTAGATTCAAGTCACAAATGTCAATTAGCTTCAAGCTGCAGGCTGTTTTTACTGAAAAGATGCCCAAGTTCTTTTTTTCTTATTTTTTTTTTCCTGAATTGGGCACTTAATTGAGATTTTCAATCTCCATTTAACCAATTATTCATTTTTCAAATATTTACTTTGCAAATCTAGAAGCTTAATTAGTTGTTTTTCTCTTACTCTTTATTGGTGTTCTGAATTATAGATATCTTTTTATACAATGCAAAACTCTTTTTGAATATCTATTTTATTGATAACATGTATTTTCTCTATCTACTCCTACATTTACCTCTGTTAACTAAAAAAAATGGCAAAACAGGATGTCAGTATAAGCGTAATAAAACTAGACATATATTTGTATATTTTTCAGGTGTATTAGGAACTCAAAACATGCAGTTAAAGAACATGCATTTGCCAGGTGCTTAAGTAGAATGTCATTATTTAAAAAAATACAGAAAATTAAAATTGTAAATAAGCAACTAAAAAAATTGATTTAAATACAAAGATTATTTTTCTTTATTCTGGTAACAGGTTTGGGGTTTCTTTCTCGTAAGTAATATATTAATGATACTTTATACCATTGTGGGAGAGAAAATGGAAATATTTCAGATCTATAAAATCCATTCTGTTTTCCAAGTACTCTGAAAAGCAGTAACACTATTTAGAATTATTTATCTGTCTGTTGACTCTAGGAGTCTTTTACCTCCCCTAAGTCCAAACTACTTCCAAACAACGTAACTAAATTAGTTGATCACTTGCCACTGAAATAAAGGTAATGAAGGCACACCTGGGAAGTTTGGTATTAGTGACTTTTGTGCTTTTGAAGCACATCTGTTGCTTATGTTCCCCAACAGAGCTTTGGCTCACGTCTTACAGCAGTCTTGGCCCACAGGCAGTGCATCTCTTTGGGATAAAATTAAGCTGGAAGATGCAACCTGGGAGCCTGTATAATGCAGTCCAGCTACAACTAGACATTCAGTTCATTGCATGACATCCAAAATAAAATGGTCCTGATGTGCAGAGCACAGATCTCAGCTGTTTAGCCTTATTGATCTCTTCCCATGGGTCTATATTACCTGCTAAGGTAGACACAGCTGCTGGTTCCTTGAGAAATGGTAAGTACAATATTTATTTTTAAAACTTCAAGAAGAAAACCTTTCATAGGAGACTATGACTGGTAGATTGAACCTATCATCTGTTAACTGTCATCAAATTGCTGGTTTAGTTACCCTCGTTGTCTCATTAGTTTTGGCTGTTTATTTTCAGTTATGAATTAAGTTTTCTTAAGTTTGTTATCTGTGTGGAGTCATATTGCTGTACCTCTGTGACGTGCAGGCTGCTGAGATACTTTACAAACTGCTGTATGCATTAAAAAGGACATAGTTAAAATAGTGATTTTGAGGGCTTTGTTCTTCCTGACAAAATGAATCACAAATATAAAAATTATTAAAATATTATCCTGCCAGGGATCTATGGCTTAAAACCCCTCTACATTCCTCTTGCATCTAAAGGATCTTACTGACAGCACAATTTTTCCTCACTATTAAAAATTCACAGGAGGCTTTGGATCATGTGGGAAAAGTGATGGACTAGCTAAAAACCTAGCTTTAGGGATTTTCCTTCCTGACACAATGTTGACAACTAGCATCTCTCACCCCAGCAAAGAAAGAATTCATACTGGCGTTATTTACAACTGTCAGTTTTGAACTTTCTCAGTGTGTCCTTCATGACTTAATAGTCATCCCCAGTGACATCACAGTTTTATCCTGGTTCCTTTTAAACTAGGTCATTATTTTACTCAGTGAAAAAAATTCTTAAAATACAAACCCATGTTTCTTTACACTCCCTTTTAATTGATAGAAAAAATATTCCTCAACAGAGTCCTGTGATTAATGTGACTAATCGATTAAGTGCTCAAAACTATAAGAAAATCATAGGCCCATGGTGATAAAACATGTGCCTTCCATTTTCAGAAAAACAATCTGAATTTTCCTAGTAAATGTAATTTTTATTATAGCCTCCATAATTGTTGCCATTTAAAAAAAATAAATTCAAGAAATCTGGATTTCTTTGTAAGCAGAGTGCATGTAATTACAAATTCCTTGCCTTTAAGTGATTAAGTAAAAACAGCCAGTTATTTTTCTGAGACACTTTGTGGCCCACTTTTTTAGGTCCTAAATGTGTGACAACTTGATAACACAACTTCGGGTGTGCAGATTTCTGATCTGGTTCTAGATCTGATTCTGTGTCTGGATTTGTGTGCTAGTAACTCTAATGGCAGAGGCCTCTCTAAGACTATTGCGGCTTCGTGAAGGTACAAATACTTAATTTTGAAATCTCTGTAGCAATATATTACTTGATAAATTGAATATATGAAAACCTTAATAATAAAATTAAATTTTCTTTTCTGACAACTGATGTGTGGTAGTCTAATGATAAATGGATGCAGACTAGAACCACCCTCTCTGACAGGTATATGAAGGTTTAGATTTTTATTTTTCCTTGTTCATTTTTAGATCACCAAGTTGTTGTTTTTTCCTGTGAAGGACTGGCAGCTACAATATATTGCCTGAACTTAAAAGAGTACAAAAGTTCTTTAATGGTCTTGGTAAAATAATAGTTTTGTTGTAGTTTCATCCTCCCTATTAACCGATGTCTGTGTTACTGGTGTGCATGCTGTGAGATACAGAAAGAACAAGAAATCAGACTTCTCCATAGGCTGGTAGAGATGTGTTTGAGGGAACAAATTGCCTTCTGGACTTAACAAATTTAATATTTTTGAAAAAGAATACATAATTACTGACTGACTCTATAGGACTCCTGAGAAATGTACTGAAAGCTCAAAACAACCTAATTTTACACAGATAAAACAGTTTTAATTCTTCAGAACAGTTTTTCCTTTGATTGTGAGTCATGCTTTTACTTCTGTAATAGGTTTTAAAGATATTAAAGTTAAGGTTTTACTAGTAACAGTTGAAAAAAAAAAAAAAAAGTACAGAAAGCCCTAAAAGCTTCAATGTTCACTCACAATCTATTCAGTTATTCATGTGTAGCACATAGTGTATTAATTATTTCTGTTGCTCCAAGTTGTCCTGGTTTGAGCCAGGATGAAGCCATTTCTCCTTCAGTGAGGAAAAAAAAGTCAGTAAAAGGAAAATTGGCTTCATCCTGGCTCAAACCAAGACACAAGTGATAAACGGTCTTCCTTGCTGAATACCATTTATCACTTGTGCATGTACCATTTCATTCTGTGCTTTATTTTTACAACCTGCTAGATAAAAAAAAAAACAAAACAGTTTTAAAACCTCCAGGCTGAAATGCAGCACCAGTTCAGGCAAGATTTCCCACTGTCATCATGGGGAAGAGGTGAGTGGCACAGAGTGATGGGAGTTGAGGAGCCTGCACTTGGAGCTACCCAGGCAAGGAGCAGCTGTCAGAGGAGATAGACATCTTCCTGGAGGCCCTGCAGAGAGAAAAAAGTGATGTGAATAGATGGAGCATCAATAAGAGGCTATGGTCAGTGTGGGTGTCCCTTTATGGGGAAAGCTGGAGTCCTGTAACTTCTGATGGCAGAGGGGCAGGTAGCTGCTTGTCCACCCACAGAGCTGACTGCAGCGTAGGCTTGGTGGCCTGTGGGTGTGGTTACCTGAGAGGGGGAGAAAGGCATGTCTATCCAGGTCTGAACCATGCACTGACACCATGAGGAAGTCACAAGTGGATGTGGGGGAGACTTGGACTTGCAGGGAACATAAGGTCCTCTGCATACCTGACCATGTCTTCTTGAGAGATTCTTTTCTCATCAGGGGCTCGCATCCAGGACTCTGCTGAGAGACCACAGAGGTTTGTGGAGTCCTTGGATTGTTAACTCTGCTTCATGTCCATGCGGGAACCAGTGATACTGCCAGGGGAGAGCACAGGCTTACTGAGAGTGACTGTGAAATTCTGAGTAGTAAGGAGAAGTTGAAGGAATCTGTTTTGTTCAGCCTAGAGAAGAGATGACTTTAGAGAAAGGGGGAACACCTAATAGCAGGTGATAAGTACCTAGAAGGAGGTCATCAAGAAGTTGGAGCCAGGCTCTTCATGGTGATGCATGGTGGAGAGTGGGAGACAAGAGCATAAGTTGAAATGCAGGGTTCAGGCTGAAGATATAGGAACTCTTCTACACAGTGAACAGTCAGGCACTGAAATAGGTTGCTCACAGAAATTGTGTGGTCCCAGTCCTCTAAAATTTTCAAGACCTAACTGCATAAAGCCCTGAGCAACCTTGTCTGACCCTTTAGTTCACACTGTTGTAAGCAGGGGTTTGGATTAGAAAGCTTCTGAGGTCCCTTCCACCCTGCAAGCCCAGGATTGAATCATTATTCTAAGTACTGTGTAGGAGTTAAAACTAAAATAAAATCTCTGAAAATGCAGCAGGATAGAGGTGATGTGGCATGTCATGTGCTGTTAACTTCATTTGTCATGTGTTGTCATATCATAATGAGCCATAACCTGATATGACTAAAGCGATCCAATGTGGTACCTGCAGTTCACCTCACGATGTGACAGATTTGATGGAAAGTATGAAATCTGACTGGTTTTCTGGAAAGTGAGAAGCATCTTTAAAACAGCTTCTGTTCTAAATTCCTTTAAAATAGATTTGCTGCAACAAAGTGAAAACTACCCAAGCCTTTGTATTTGCTACAGAATTAAAGTTGCAATGTAACAGGTTTTCAATCCTGGTTGAGCTACCGTGGACCTTCTGTCATCAACGTTTCTGTAAAGCTATTAAGAATGTTTTCATTTGAACATTTTGTTCTGGCAAGGAAAAAGAGGCACTTCTCACAAAGTAAAAGATTTCTCTTAACTCTGTGAGCAAAGTGTTAAATAGGTTAACATTTGGGATTCTGTCAGAGATAAAAATACCACCAGTTTCACCGGTTTCACTGAAGTAAAGTTTGTATTTAATGTTGTTGCTGTTGAATCAGCATTGCTCTGTTGCCAGGGGTGCAAAGGGCAGACTTGGTACACTTCATGAAAGTGACCATAAATGTGTAGTACTGGATTTTTTTTTTCTTTGCACTTAACAAAAATGTCAAGAGTACCAGAGTTCAGATTCCACATTAACCTTTAAATTTGCTTTGTTTTGGGGAACTGAAATCCTGAGCAACTTTGTAAAGCCTGTTTTGATCCATGAGGAAAGGTTGTAGGACTAAGGCAGGGGATTGTGATTTATGGCTGATTTCAGCTTACCTATAGACAGACGTGAGTGCACATACCTTTCTGCATGATAAACTGGCCAGCTGATCATTGCATACCAGCTGGCTAGTCAGCCTATGCTGCCCACAGTGTGCCCACACTCTCTTTCTTTACATTATGTGGCTGGGAGAGACTTTGGCACGTAAAAGATGCAAAGAACTTGTGTGCCTGTCCCTTATCTGCGATAAGAATTGGAATTTTGTGCATACTCGAATGACACAAGGGCTATAAATGTTATAAATGCAAAATACTGTTACATGGTCTATGTGTCTCTAGACAGTAGAACAATACTAGCTGAAGTTTCCATGAGCTACAATAACAGAATTTCCATCAATAGTAGTTGAATTATCCAGATAGGATTATGAATACAGCAGTCAGAATTATCTGTTGTTTCAGGAAATCAACAGGTTTCAAAGAATCAACAAACTGTATAGGCATGTTATAAGCCACACACCTCAGAGAGAAATTTTGTCTACAGTGTTCTTAACTAAAACAATCTGTTGTGTACATGACTTTTCTTGCTTGTACGGAGAGAACATAAAACAATAGTCCTGGAAGTATGAAAAGCTACTTGTTTTCAGAATTCCCCTATCCCTTCTTTATTGATTCCAATATAAAAGAAAAATTTGTAGTAATTCAACCTTCTATGATTCCTGAGTTTATAGGAAATGTCTTACTCAGAAATTCTGACAGAGCTCTTACCAAAAGCAAAGAGCAACACATTCTACGTTGTGTAGGAATGATGGGTGTGTGGGACCTGTATATCTTTCTTACTTATTATAGTTCCACCAGTCTCAAGCAATTCTTTGACGATCTCAGGGCACCCACTCACCTTTTGACAAAACCACATTGATACAAAATATGATTAGTCAGTAGCTGCTTAGTGTAATAGCCAGAAATGCTAATGCTTGCTTCTTTCCTAGAAGGCTGCAATAAGCTAGGAAGACTAGCTATTATTATGTCTTGAATGATTAAGCTAACTGGATCATTAATAAAATATGAAGTGACTACAGACTCTAATTCTAAGTTTCTCCCTCACTTGGACAGGTGTTCATTTTTCAGAGTGTGGTTAAGAAGCAATGCACACTTACTGACTTCGCAGACTTTATTGTAATACTTACATGTGTATCATGACAGGTTTACATTCTGCTATTAAAAGAAATTGACCCTTTGGCATTTGTTTTGCATTTCACACAATTTAACAAGTTAGTTACAGAATTGCTTAGAGTTTTGTTTTTTTTTCATTAGATCCCACAGGACTTTAAGTGCTGGGTTAAAAATATTTTCCTAATGCTGTACCTGCACTAGACAGTTTCAGAGTATCTGATGACACATGTACATACACATTGCTATGGCATATATGTGATTCCTTTTGCCACTACTCCATGTCACAATTGGAAGTTGTACCAGCAAAGGACTTGGCACTCAGTATGTGGATGCCAGAGCTCCTTGGATTACTGTCTAGAACTTTGGTTTTATGACATTTTTACTGTGTGATCTGGGATGGCAGCAGAGTACTCAAGGAAATAGGACAACACAGGATTTAGTTGCCACAATGTTTTTTTTTAATCCATTTCATATTTTTTCTCTTTTTAAAAAATATTACGTTCTCTCAAATGTGAATTTCAAGAAAACTTCTACTCCATTGACAGTGCCTGGTTGTGCTTTGATTAAGATGAAAACAGGAATACAGGATGCTGTTAGGGCATCCAGTGTTTCATTAAATAAGCAGTTCCACCTGTGAAGCAGTGTTCCTATTGGACATTGCTGTGCTCCTGCACAGTTGGAAAATCAGAATGTGATGCAGTTTGACGCTTATGAACAAGCCTGGCAAAAAGAAAAGGGCACATTTCTGGAGTTTCTGCTGAAGTCCCCCAGCCATTTAGAGTAACAGCATTGGAATTACAGTTCTTGTGACAGCTGGTAAGTGGATCATGATTATTCTCTGGAAGCTTAAAATTTTGTTAGCTGTTGGTCAGATGCCACCAGGCAGTCTAAAACAGAAAAAGTTGTCCTGCAGTTGTGTTCTCTGTCTTGTTGCAGAGGAGTACAAATCTGAAGAGTGAGCAAGAATATACTTGAACATACAAATATATACCTCATATACTGCAAGAATGAGGCAGTAAAACTTTTAAGTCGCTGAGTTAATCCTGGCAAATACTAGATTGGCTTGTTAGTTTTAAAACTGTCTGGAAAAGTCTTTGATGCTTGTAGCTTCATGAATACTAGATTTAAATATATATATATGTATAATTATGAAAGATTTTTCCAAAAGAGTGTACTCATGTAAGTGAGCTTGAAGCATCAACAATGCTGGCAGTAATCCAGTCCATTGCTTAAGAAAGTGCAGAACACACCTGCTCTCATTTGAGGCAAAAAAACCTCTACAAAAATACTGTATTTTTTCTGATTAAAGCCAGTTTAAAACAAATATTTTCAGGGAATCTCAGATGAGATGACTAAAAAGTGAAAACATTTTGGAGATGCTGTTGTTATGACAATGGAAAGGAAAACATAAGTCTCCCAAATCGCTGCATTTTTGCTCATAAAACTTTTCTGCATGCAAAATTTCATTTAGAGATGCAGGATCATTAACAACTTGAAGAAGACTTAGGGGCATTGTTAAAAGTCTGTATTTGGAAAGCATTAAGGGAGGAGACTTGCATATTCTTGAGTCTGCTTATGGGGTTCATTCAGTAAATGTTGTTGTAGGAATTATGAAAGACTGTGAGATTTGAATCACTAAGATACCAGGACAATGTAGTTGAAAACTAAGGAGGACAGTCATTCAAGAGAACAAGGATACTGTTGGGCATTTGCATGAGGTCACTGTTTGAAATGGTAGAATCACAGTATGGTTAAGGTTGGAAGGGACCTTAAAGATCATCAGGTTCCAACCTCACACTAGACCAGGCTGCACAAAGCCTCTTCTAGTCTGGTCTTGAACCCCTCCAGGGAGGGGCCTTCCACAACCTCCCTGGGCAACCTATTCCAGCACTTTACTGCCCTTGTGATGAAGAATTTCTTCCTGATGTCTAACCTAAATCTCCCCTTTTTCAGTTTGAGACCATTACCCCTTGTTCTATTACTACCCTCTGTAGTGAAAAGTCCCTCCTCAGTTTTCTTGTAGGCCCCTTCATATGCTAGAATACCACTCTAAGGTCTTCCTGGAGCATTCTTTTCTCCAGGCTGAATAGATGGCAGAGATGCTCCAGCCCTTGGATAATCTTTGTGGCCCTTCTCTGGACCCTCTCCAACAGCTCCATGTGATTTCTAGTGCTGAGACACCAGAGCTGTACACAGTACTCCAGGTGGGGCCTCACCAGAGCAGAGCAGAGGGGCAGAATCACCTCCCTGGCCCTGCTGGCCACACTTCTTTTGATGCAGCCCAGGACACAGTTGGCTCTCTGGGCTCCAGCTCACACTGGTGGCTCATGCTGAGCTTCTCATCTACTACCATCGCCAAGTCCTTCTCCTCATGGCTGCTCTCCCGCCATTCTCCCCCCAGCCTGTATTTGTGCCTGGGGTTGTGCTGACCCAAGCACAGGACCCTGCACTTGGCCTTGTTGAGCTTCGTGAGGTTGGCACTGGCCCACCTCTCCAGCCTGTCAAGGTTCCTCTGGATGGTGTCCCTTCCTTCTAAGGTGTCAACTGCTCCGCACAGCTTGGTATTGTCAGCAAATTTGCTGAGGATACACTCAGTCTCACTGGCCATATCTCCAACAAAGATGTTAAACAGCACTGGTCCCAGTACTGGCCCCTGAGGAATGCCACTCGTCACTTGCCTCTACTGGGACACTGAACCACTGATCACAACTCTCTGGGTGTGGCCAATATTTTCTGTAACAATAACACTAAAAACACAGTGTTTTTCAACTGTTCCACTGCTAAAGCACCATATTAACGTCAAGTTGAATGTTTCTCTTTTTTATTATCTCTTTTAAATCCTTATGACTTGTAAAAGCTTTGCTTTATTGAAAAGTTACATTTCTTCATGATGACTCCACATGATAGAAACAAGGTAGGAGTCTCAATTTAACTGTAGAAGTCCAAAATTGTTTTGAAAAGGTACTGCTAGGACCTGTCAGGAATATCTGTGCCTTTTTTCCTGTTAGAAAATATAAATACACCAACTGAAGTTATCTGTGGGTGTTTCATTGGCAGACTTATTAGGATTTACTCTCTAGTTAAAAACAAAAATAGGACCTCAAAGGGAAATGAAAACTGCTAGGATGTGTACACAGGGGTTTTCGGGGTTAAGGGATCAGGTTATTTTCCTACCTGATTTTAAGTGAACAATTTAACAGCAAATTTCCCTTTTTTTCAGGTAAGTCTGGTTATCATATTGTCTAGTTGGCTTTTTTTCCTAATGAAGGAGTTTTGGAAGGACAATTATTGTGATGTGGAACAAATTGTAAATCAAATCAGCTGAACTTAAAATTACAGGTCTGTACTTCCTGCTGCAAAAATATCCAGTGCCTGTGTTGTCCCTGGGCCCTGCACTGCTTTTGCAGTGCCCTTTGACTCAGATGTTTGCAGCTGCCTTCTTTTTCCCTTCAGCCTGTGCAGGACATGCTGGGGGGGTGCCCCATGTTCTATGAGCTGTTACTGTGGGGGTTTGGGCTGATGAAACCTGGACTCTGGCTAGTGGCAACCAGCCTAGACAGTGACTGCAAGATCAGGGCTCATGCACTGGCCGCCCAGCAAGCCATGGCTCTCCCCGTTGGCAGCTGCCCAATTTTCCATCTCTTCTTGTTGAAGCACTGAGAGTATTCCATTCAGCTACCAAATTTTATTAAATTTATGGGACAGTAGAGTTGGTCAGACCTTTACTCCATGTAAAATTTGCTTGAAATTGGTCAGTGGATTTTGGCGGGTTTGTGGATTTCTATGCAAAATAGTTCTATCGTGGCCAGGAACAAGACATCTTTGCTTACCCTTTTTCCCCTGCCCGAGGCAGTAGATTTGGTCTGAGACATTTTCCTGGGTGATGGTAACATGCAAACAGTGCTACAGGACTGTTGTCTTAATCCTGCCTCCTCTTTTTGCTAACAGCAAAGGTGACATGGTCACAGCAGAGGAGCTGATGAAGGAACAGGTGTGGTTCTCCGCACTTGCATGTGCACGGGCATCCAGCTCACACAGGGAGCCCGCTGTGGTGGGAGGAAGGAGGAAACAGCAGAGGAGGGGTTTGCAGCATGTAGGCTTGTAGCATCTGAAAAGCAATAGTTTCCTATAATAGGAATAGGACCTTCCCTGGAGCAGTAGTCATGGCAACCTCTTTATGCTGGACTGGTAGTTCTAAAAGCACTGAGAGCTGGATGAATTTATGCAAGACATTTGTATGTACATTTGTTAAAGACACAAAGGCAAAAAACCCCCATGCGTTTCAAAATTAAATTTCTAGTATTTTAATCAAAGTCAAACATATAAATATAAAGACATTGTAACTTTTTTATCTGGTAATATAGCTCTAACCTTATTTGAGAATTCTCCCAGCAATGGATATTCAGACTGTTATTAATTGAAACTGCATTCAGACTTGTCAAGCAATGGAAAAAGGAATCCAACTTGGAAGTTAGACAATCCACTTCTGTCTATGACTCATGGTGACACTGTCTCAGGATGTCACTTACTGGCAGTCACCATTCAGTACTGCCCAGAACTTCTGTAATGTGACACCCTTATTTGCCCTTATGATGCTCTGCCAAACAAGAAGAAAATAACCTTGGTCTTGATATGTACAAACAACCTGAATAAAAACTGCCTTATTACTGGATACAGAAGCTGCCATTAAAAAAAAACCACAAAACTCTGGGGTGAACGTACAGAAAGTAATTTTATTTTTCCTTGTATTGTAAATACATGTAGTGTGAACCAGGGGACAGAATTTTTCTGAATTTATTAGTTCTATTAATCTGTTTCTTTTACATGATCTTTCTAGTGTTTTCTGGTTTGTACAGGAGGTAATCAGGAATAACCCTTCTGTATTTTACTGACATTTCCTGTGGGTAGAAACAAAAATTGCAGTCTACTGAACAGCATCCACACTTCACTGCAAAGACAGTAACTCAAATCCTTGAGGGAAAATTTTATTTTTTTGAGACATTTTTCGTATATTTTATTCTTGTAGGATCAAAGAATCATCATGTCTTCAACACATAGTTCTCTTCATCACCCAAAAGTGATTTACATTTAACAAGAATTCTTAATAACTTCATTGCTTGAAAAGGCAAATGAAATACAATATAAATGGAATACGATTTTATGCCGAGTGTGCCTGAAAATTTTGCTTGCACTTATTCCCTGTTATTAGCCAATGAACAAACACTGTTTCAAATGTCTAGTTTATGTTGTATTTTTATTCATAGAATCATAGAATGATTTGTGTTGGAAGGGACCTCAAAGTTCATCTAGTTCCAACTCCCCTGCATGGGTGGGGACACTTCCCACTAGACCAGGTTGTTCAAAGCCCCATTCAACCTGCCCTTGAACACTTCCAAGGAGGGGGCATCCACAACTTCCCTGGACAACCTGCGCTAGTGTCTCAATGTATTTTCCTAATACTCATTAAAGTGTTCTACTGTAACAGAAAAGGGAAAACAATAGAAAAAAATTTAATGATTGAAACCACTGTAGTTATAACCAAAAGACTCAAACTTTCAGAAGTTCATTGTCTTACATCTGAGGTAAATATATAACAGAGATGCTTAGTTTCAGATCTCTTTTCTGTACTGATGAAATATCTATGTTGCACTTATGTTTTACTTCAGTGGAAATTTTGCCTTCAGAAGGCTAGGTTCCCGACTTTTGTTTTAAGTGGTACTTGAATGGAGTGGCTGGTTTGGGTAAGATCTCTGTTGTCAGCAGAAATAAAAGTTCACCCTTCATTTTGGAAACTGGGATTTTTAGGGCTAAAGCTGACTGTGGTGAGTATCAGGCTGTGTTTCCTTGTTTTTTAGAGCTTATGTAATGTTAAATAATTAGCTTTTACTGTTTCTTATGTGCTCTGTGTGATGGTCACATTTATTGTAAAATCCAGCCAGGATAGACAAGAGAGGAAAATGGGCAGGGAAGCATGCAAAAAGCTTCTGCTGATCATGCTTCTTTGCTATCCAGTATCTCTTAAAAATAGTCCAGACCAACAAAAAGCAAAATTGGATTCTAAATTGTAAACAAACAAAGCTCTGTGTATAGTCATGTGCATACCAAGTAGGGATTCCTGAGAATTCTCCTTGTGTTTGCCATGGAACCTGCAGAAATGCCTTAAAGCTTTTACCTGAAGAATAGTGGCTATTGGCATGCAGTAGAAGTTGACAAGTAACTTTTTTAGTTAATATTTATATTGAAATAGCATGGAAGACTCCCATGTAGGAGTTACTGACAGACATTAAAAGACATAAAAATTCCTGTCCCTAGTATTTTGTAGACTAAGTACTGGATTGTGGGATCGGCTCTGTACCACCTGAATTAGAACTTCAGCATAGAAAGCTTTGTGCTATTAAAAAAGTGTGCCTGTATCAGGGCTAAGAGAAGGGTTGTCTTACAGGGCTGACAGCATGGCCTGTGGGAATGCAGATTGCCCTTAGATCATTTCCTTCAAACCTGGGACTCTGGTACCACTGTGACCAAGGTAGCTACAATTACTGCCTTGATTTTGAATCTTTGTTGCAGGAAGCTGCAATATATTTTACCCTGTATTGTGGTAATGCAAGTCACATCTTCTTAGGATCAAAATTGTTTACAGATTCTTTTCTAATCTAACCTGTTTTTATTTTTTACTGATTGTGACTGAAACACTTTTAGTTGATATAAAGCATGGTAATATGAGGCTATGAAGAATGAAATATTTTACATGGGGTTAAACCCCAGTAGGTTTAAAACATTTTTCAATTTCTTTTTGATAAAAAAAAATAATTGTGTATGTCTACCTTGATTTTTCTATCACAATGGAGAACTTAGATCTCGAATTTTCTAGCTGGACTCTTTGTCTCAGACTGTGTCAAGGACCTTATTTACCACTGTGATTGAAAGCTCTTTCCTTTCTGCCTTAGGATTTCTATGTATAATTTTGACAACTTGCTCTTTATCAAAGAAATTGTGCCAATCTTTAAAATTGTTGCTTTTCTTATTTACTTGCAAGGTTGAGTATCAAGCTCTAAGAGGAAAGGAAAAGACACTTGAAAGAGAAATTTCAAGGTAATTTAAAACCAAAGGGAGGAGGTGTATATTTTTCAGTTGTTTTTAAGCTTTGTCCTGCACTGTTTTGCCTTTCAGTTGCAATTCTCTGAGATTCCTTTGGGCGATGCTGCTGCAATATTCTCAGCACTCCACGTTCCACTTGTTTCCACCAAAGCAAGGGAATCATTACAGTGCTTCATATGCTTGTTGCCTTAAACTCATCACATAGGCTACTTACTCAGTGGGGCTTCTCATTCTTCTTCTTGTTCAGAACTCCTTGACTGTCTCATTACAAAGTTTCCAGTGAAGCTAAAAGTAGTATTTTTGATCCTTAAAAAAACAGCAAGTCACTTGGTCTGGAACCCCATGCATAGTGGTGTGATTAATGTACGGCTGGCTGAATAATCTGTTGTCATAACTCAGGAAAATAAGTGCTTAAATATTCTTGAGACCTTTGAGAAAGCATTTATTTATACACTGAGTTTTCGAGGATTTTATTGGTTTGGAGTTTTAAAAATTATTATTAGTACTTCTGAAACAAGCATGTGTTCCTGAATTGGTGGCTCTTGTTCTGGCAGCCTGCAGTGTAGTGTAAATAATACGTCATTTATCTTTAAAAAAGATAGCTTGGCTACTGCACATATTCCCAGTCTCAAATGCACTGTGGTTTATGGAAGTTAATTTACTGTATTTTTCAGAGCACAAGCACTGTGCTGAGTGTAAATTAGCTTCAATGCAGGTCTCATCTGACACTGAGTAGCTGCTTCTGATGCCCAAGCTTGTGGTTTAGGTACATTCCTTATAAGTTCTTGACCTTCAAGCTGTGCAACAAAAACAACTTAAAGGGGAGGCATTTGTGGGATGCTAAAGTTGGTATGGAGAAGTGTTCTGTAAGGAAACAGTTCAGGTTTTTTATTATTTCATTTTTTTCTGTAGTGTGTCTGTCTTATGAAAGATCTGCAATAACATTGCATGGTTATTGTTTTTGTAGTTATGAATTGATTTCAACAGATGTCACATTACTCGGCCTGGAATTTAAAAAAATTAGGTCAAAATGTGAATAAAGCTGAAATCAGTTTTAGGAAGACCAACAGTTACATGGTGGTAACAACTTTTTTTTCTTTTATTGGAGTAGTTCTAAAGAGTATATCATAACTACACTACACATCCAGAACTGTTAACATCAAACATAATTCTGTGTATGAATAATATATGGCATGGTATACTCCTTGTTGTGAAACTGCAGTAATAAAAAAGGATGAAGTGCAGAAATTGTACGACTCATTGCCCTTCACCAGATAGCGTATGGAAACTTAAGAGAATGGAACAGACTCAAAGACAAATACTTGAAGATAGAGGCTAGTAAAACTTTCTAAAGTCTGTTTTTGAACTCGTCCCTTTCCCTTAGGCATGTGCCTGCCAAATGTTACACCTATTGAGGAATGTATTATACTATCAACAAAATACTTCTGACTTTCTTTCCTTTTTGCAGTCTAAAACAGAAGCCTAAATAGGTTTCTGTTGAAGGAGAAGGGGTGAAAAAGCAGCTGTGTAGATATAGCCTTATAAAATCTTCACCTACCTTTAAAATAGCATTAGTCGGGCTCCACATCTTGATGTTGATACCATGATATAAAATATCCTTGCATCAACAAAAAGATATTGGAGAGCTGTAGAATGATCTGTAACCTGACTCTGCTCATGTAGGTGTTCAGATTTGTTCCTCATTTCTGTGTGTATGTGTGCATGTTTGGTCATGGACATTTATCAGGTTTTTGTACTGGTGTCAGCTCAAAGGAAATTTTAAGAGCTAATACCTGCTTTCCTGGAAGTGGTTTTTTTGTTGTTGTTGGGTTTTTTTGTGTTTTGTTTTTTTTTCCTAGTTCAGCTTCAGACCTCAAATCAATATGGGATGAAATTCTGAAACATTTTTAGTTTTTAAAAAAAATTTATTGATTTTGTTTTCCTCATAGTCTTTGTCTGATATCCCCCTGCATTTCCAGACATGCACTGAATCTTCTAATCAACATTTTGTATCACTGCTGATTTCCTAGAAGGAGTTCAGGGTTAGCCATTAGGAAGTACTAATCCTACTTTCTTGCTGATACAATATGTAGTTTTCAGCAGTGGCAGGAAAATCCCCTGACAGAATTGTCTGCTCTTTGAATGCCTCCCACAGAGAGGCAAGAGGTAGTGAGAAATTCTTTGCACAAAAGAAGCAAATCCACTCTGACAGCTGCCAGTGTAGCAATGCAGACCACACCACTTCACAGCTGCAGTGCTCTCTCCCATCACTATCAATATTGCTGCTGCTGGTCTTTCTCTGGTCACTCCACAGGGAGATGATAAGGACCTAAATTCTCAAGTATTTTCTATTATTCACATTTCCTCCTAGCTTAGGTGGTGATATGGTGCAGAGGTGTTACCTGCAGTCCTCTCTCACTAACATAGGCAGGTAAATTTGTAAGGTTAGTCTATTAGCTCATGATGGACTGATTCTAAGCAGGCATAAAAGTGATGGGTCCAGGACATAAACGCTAATAATGAAAACATTTTAAACCAACTAGATGTCATCAGAAAAAAAAAACTTCTTCACTGTAAGAGTGACAGAGCACTGGAACAGGCTGCCCAGAGAGGTTGTGGAGTCTCCTTCACTGGAGACATTCAAAACCCACCTGGACGCGTTCCTGTGTGATGTGCTCTAGGTGACCCTGCTCTGGCAGGGGGGGTGGACTAGATGATCTTTTGAGGTCCCTTCCAACCCCTAAGATTCTGTGATTCAATAATAACCTATATTCATCTACCTACTAAATTATTTTATTTTTATTGTGAGATTTCCATTCTTCCCTTTTCTCTTGAGAGGAGAAAAAAAATTTAAAATCACTGACAATTAATTATTTTGGTGGTTTTTCCAGTCTGCATAGTTGTGTAAGTAAGCAACCTACAATGTAAGCTGCTGAAATTGTGCAGTAAGCCATGGCTACTGGCTCTTTAAGTCTTTGTAGTGAAGTTATCAAGGAAGAAACAAAAAACAGCCTGAGGTCTGTTGAACTGCAAACACTGCAATGAGTTCACTTCATGTTATGTCACATGCACACTCTCCATCCACAACTTTCTACTTGCTTATGAAATATAAGAGAGACACTGAGCATCTGTCTCTTTCATCAACTAAGTCAGCTCTCTAAACATTGCAGGTAGCAGGAAAATAGGTAAAACATGGAAAAAAAAAGAAGCTGTGACTGAGTCTTAGCTAGCTGTGTGGCTGAACGTATCCCTGACCTCCATAAAGCCTGGGTATTTTACACTATCTGTTTTCAGCATTTTCAGTTCTACTGTGAACAGACTAGGCATCCCAGAAAACTGGAGATGGATACGGAGGGGCAAAAATAAGGGACGGAAAAGCTCAGATTCAGAGTTTCTTATTACTTAAATATAAAAGTGCAGAAGTAGGGTACGTTTAACTGATGTGATACTTGGACTAGAGAGGGTAAAAAATAGTGATTTCCTTTGATGTCAAAAGTGAAGGAAATCCAAGGTGATCTGAATTACCTTCTGTGAGAAATGCTAGTAGTAGAATAAATATTTTTAAAATACACAGCATTTCATGCAGTAGGAGTAAATATGCATAAAGTGAACATTCTGAAATTCTCCATTCCTGGTGTCATGTCACTGGACTGAAAGGCTGCGTAATATGTCTCTCCTGCCCGGTTCTTGAGACCCTCGTGCTATATGAGTTTGTTAGTCTCCATGTGTCCATCCATGCAGTGTATCTACTCTAGGAGGAGTATATCCTGGTTCTGCATGTAGGCTTGAATATTCCTGCACCCTGCTCTTCACATCCTTTCAGTTCTAGTGGTAGCACTGGGAACACCTACTGTCTCTATGCCCACTAAATCAATATCTGTCTGTACATTCAGGAGGCTGGCAGGAAAATGTAGCTACACTTGTCTCAGAGCCTGCCTGTGTTCCACTGCTTGGAGATGTTACTTGGAATATGGACCATAGTTATTTTTGCTTGAGATCAGTAATGACTGAAAAATCAATCACGATATGTAATGTATTATAAATAAAATGTATTTTATAGTATCTCATTATAACAATCCATGTTTTCTAGATTATTATCATAGAGAAAATATTTGTTAGGGATAAAAAGGATGATTTCCTGTATTAAAAACAAATGCCTAGGGCAAAGCTTTTTCTTAGCTTTGTCCACTGGGTACAGTAGCTGTTTTTTACACTACAAAATTGCTGTGTGTTTCAGTTTCCCTGTATTGTGGTTCAAATGTATTTTAAATCAGGTTTAATATATCACATTCAGTCCAGAGTTGTACTGTTCAAAATAGCAGTGACCTGTTTTTGTGTAGAGATGTTACCTGTTTGTTGTACATCTGGGATTTTCTTTAGGGATTAGAAAACATTTTGTATTTCTGAATTTGCTCTTTCAAGAAAGCTAGTGCTTCTCTGCACTTTGCGTGCTTAGAATGTGTAAAATGGATATTTAACTTTTGACAGATAATACAAATAAAATTTATTTATAGTAGATGTCATGATTGTGTGGTACTGAGCACAATGGGAACTGAAAAAGGTAGCTTCAGTTTTTGTGTTGAGATTTAGGAGGTGTAGATAAGGTGGGGTTTATTTTGTTTGTTTGTTTCAACATTTAATATGTTATCCCTGTATCTAAGCACTACTTTTGAATCCAGGGTATGTTTTAACACGGCCAAGATAAATGTGGGTGTTCATGTTAAGTTGCCTGGGCTTTCTGCATAAGCTTTTCAACTGTAAAATTAACATGTTGAATGCTGGCTCACCTTGTGGCTATTGTGGAGACAAATTCTCTAGCTTTTGTGCACTAAAAGTACACAGATAACCTCACTCCTTAGTTGTAAAGCCACTTTTCAGATCATGTAAATTGAAAACTTGTTGGTCTCAAAGTTTTTTATGAGGGAAAAAAAATAACTGTTAAGAGCACGCTGACAGTCTTCATCTACATCACCTTTTTATTCAGATCCAAAGAATTCTGCAAAGTATAAAGTGATTATTTGTCTTCATTGGATCACATGCTGTGATCAAAACATAGACTTGGAACAATGCATACAAGATAAGATTGCAGGGTGTTTGACTAAACGCAGTAACAGAGATGGGCTAGATCTGAATAGACTGTTCAGCTGCAATCAGTAACAACTCACTGTCATTTATTAAACATTGTTATCTGTGCTACATCTTGCTCTGTCTTGTGAATACAAAGATACAGCTGATTGTTTCAGACTTGGCAAATATGTCATGCAAAATTCCCCACCAGAGAGTGTACACTAAGTGTATTTAAAAGCCCCTTTCCAGCTGAGTATTTTGATTACTGTTGTCTTTGAATCAAAAGCCTCTCCTGGTTAGTGGCTGAGGCAGCTTCATCCTGGAAAGTGGATTGTATCCCACACTACAGCCATGAGCAAGCCTTCCCTTCATCCCATCACATATACAATTCATACTAATATATCCAGCAGGAAAAATTCCGTCCTGCCAGCCAGCCTGACAACTTTGTAAATTTGAACATATGAAGAAAGAATGCTAATTTCTGCTCTGAAAACTATGTGCCAAGAAAAACAGCAGTGCACCCTATCTCCTGTTTCTAGATTGTTTACCAAACTGTTTCAAAAGATCAAATTCAGCCAGAAATTAAAATATGGGTCTATTTTGTGAGGAAAAGAAAATATGATCCAGTTTTCTTTCAAAGCACTGAACAGCCTAAGATTCAAACCACAATTACATTTTCTTGCATTTTGTTTAGAGCTTGTATTTTCACTATCTAGGTCCATTTCTACAGTAGTAGAATGTTATTTTTCAATAATCCAAATTCTAGTTACTGCTGTAGTACAATTAATCAGTAGCTGGAGATAAAAGTAATTGGATTTGTCTGACTTTTCTAATTTGTTAGAGCAATTTTGGCAGCTGTTACTGTTAACTGAGCAAGAACACTGTTCTCAGAAATGATTCACTGGGGTATTTCCCAGTTACAGACATTAGGTTCTTGGTCATCTAAAAGGCATTCTAAAATGAAGTGAGAAAAGCATATAAAAGTTACTGCTGGAAAAATAAACTTGCTGAACCTGTGACACTGTTATATTCAGAAGTAGGGTTTTCTTAAAATCTAACATCAAACATTACTTTCCTATGGATGAATGATTCACTGTTTTTATGATACAGCATACCAGCTACTTTCTGGTTATTATTTAGTAAAGAAAAATATTTCACAGATGGATTGTTAACAAAGGCATAATTATAAGGAAGTTAATTTTATAAGATTCAGATACCATTGTATTATCTGAATTAGTAAACCTTATATAATTTCAATATCAATATTGTAAAAAAGTAATTTTATTTACTAACTAAAGTATGGATACCACATTTCTTATTTGTGTAAATATTTCTATTTATCAGAAAGACTTTGTTGTGAATTTGGTAGTATATAGCAAGTGCACATATTAAAACTTAGAAAGGGACTCTCCAGAGAAAGAATCTATGAATTTTCCTCTCCAAGGATTTCATAATGCTGACAAAAAAGGCTTGTGATAGTACCCTTTGTTGTTTTGAATCCTAAAGGTCTCTACATAGAGGATATTAAATCTATAATTTTATGTTGTGATGTGTGCAAGCCCTTTATACATTTATTGCATTGAAAAAGGCACGAAAAATGGAAAGATATCTGAAGATATCTCATACAAGGACAATTTTGCATGTTCTGATCCAGCTGCCCTAGGTTTGTCTTTTGACAGGACTTCCTGTGTGTTGATTTGTTCTTACACATGACTACCATGTTCAGATTTACTCAAAGCAACTTTTTTCTCCCCTTGACTTACACTTAATAAATGAGTTTACAGGTTTTGTAACTTGACTTTTATGACAGCAATAACATCTGTAGTTTTATGCCAACATAGCCGTTGGCCATGTTCAGGAATTTTGGAAGCAAACTTTTGTTTATGCATTTCTGTCTAACTTGAAATTTCTTGTACACAGATTTCCTTTCAGTTTGGAGGGAGGAACACTCTTTTAATGGCTCAGGGTATCCTTGCTCTGCCATACTTTTTGTCTTTAAATTCTTGAAAAAAAAAATTTGAACAAATGACAATTAGTTCAAATGGATGAAATACAATTGATAACTGCTAGCAAAGATCTAGGTTGCAGAATAACTAGACAATATATTTTAGTCAGTATCAATAAGGCTGAATAACTCAGTAAGTACAGTAACAGGACAATGGTTGTTATTAAGAAAGTTTGAGAATGCAAGTCTTGATAGCAGCACAGGTAAGCTGTTCCTTTACGGCCCAAAGCAAGGCAAAAGTCAAATATACATTTACATTCTTATTGTTTTGCATGACAAGTATCTGGTGTACTAGAAGCAGTCTTGAAAATAGCTGCCAGAGTGCCATATAATATAAAAACTCAAGTTTACTCAAACCAGCAAAGCAAATAATTGCAGGAAGAAAGAATACTCATAGGGAACAGAAACAATAAGACAAATTTCAAAAGAACCTATATTCAAGTTTTGTATTAAGACTATGCTGATGACTCAAACCAATGAAAAATCACTATATATAGCTATAATTGCTATATATTTTAAATATAAACATGTAACTCTGTAACTATATAATTATATAACTATATATTTAAAGTATATATTTTCAAATATAAAGTTGACAACAACGACAACTGAAAACTTAGAAAAATGACTACATTGCACCCATACTCAGTATCACAGGTTTTTTCTAGGTAAGGTTTTTCTTCCTAATTTGCAGCAATATATTAGTTTTTGTAGAGAGACAGCAGCAGTGGCGCAACAAAAACCACCGTTTTGTTGCAGATAGTGTCTTTGTCTTGAAAACAGCTCCTCATTCAGGATTCTGACATCTGTTACGAAATGACACAAGTACATTACAATTGCATCTACCAGGTAACAGCAAATGAGTGTAGGATTGTATATTCCACATTGACAAGAGTTAGAGCCTTTGGCAGAAGAATAATCAAGGACAGGGTGCGACCAGGTAAATTATTTCCTCAGCCTGATTGCTGAGTTTAAGCAGAATCCCCAGCCCTCATCACCAGACAAAAGGGTGGGAAAGAATGGTTGAGGCAGCAGGAGAGTTTCCACTTCCCCAGGTGCCCTTACAGAAGAGACACAGGGCTCTGGAGATAGGAGACCAGAGAAACCATGCTGAAAAAGCCCCATCCAGGAAGCTGCTGAGGCAACCAGCTCAATGCAATAGGAATTCTTCTACCAAGTTGCTGAAGCAACCACCTCCTCCTGTTAAGAGTGCTTCTGAGAAGGGCAAGAGGAGGGTGATAGTGATAGAAGATTCCATACTGAGGGGAACTGAAGGTTCCATATGCCATCTGGACCCTTACCACAGGGAAGTCTGCTGCCTCCCTGCAGCTGGAATAAGGGATAGAACCAGGAAACTTTCTGGTCTGATATGGCCTTCAGACTATTACCCTCTTTTGATCTTTCAGGGAGGTAGCAATGATGTGGAGAAGAGGTTTGAGGGTAATAAAGATTCCCGGCCATTGGGATGACTAATCAAGGGCTGGGGTCCACAAATTGTGTTCTTCTCTCTCCCTCCAGTCTTGGGGAATGATAAATGGATAAACAAAGAGACCAGACAGATCAATACCTGGCCCCAAAACTGGTGCTACCAGCAGGACTTTGGTTTTTTTGCTCACGGTTTGATTTACAGGACACTGGGCCTGCTGGCATTGGATGGAAAGGCCCTGTCCTGCAGGAGAAGAGGGTACCAGGGCATGAGTTAGAGGCACTCATTGATAGGGCTTTAAACTAGCTTGGGAGGGGGCAGGGGATAAAACCACACTCACTACAGCTGAGCCTAGGGATGAGTGCTCATGTCAGGGATGAAATGGATAAGACAGCTTAAGTGCATTTACACCAATGCATGCAGCATGGGAAACAAACAGGAAGGACTGGAAGCCCTTGTGCAGCAAGTTGACTATGACCTGATTGCCATCACTGAGACTTGGTGGGATGCACCTCAGAACTGGAATACTTCAATAGATGGTTACAAGCTCTTCAGAAGGGATAGGCAAAGTAATAGAGGAGGTGGGGTGGCTCTATACATCAAGGAGTGCTTTGATTGTATAGAGGTCATCAATAGTGATGACAGTGGGAAGTGTTTATGGGTAAAGATGAGGGGGAAGGCAAATGAGGCAGATATCCTATTGGAAGTCTGCTACAGGCTGCCCAAACAGGATGAGGAAGCAGGTGAAACATTTTTCAGGTGGCTGGCGGAAGTCTCAAAATTGCCAGCCCTAGTTCTGGTGAGGGACTTAAGCCTACTGAACATCTGCTGGAACAATAGCTCAACCACAGGCAGGCAGGCGAGGAGGTTGCTTAGCTGTATAGAAGAAAACTTCCTAACACAGCTGGTAAGCAAGCCTACCAGGGGAGGGACTGTTCACTAACAGGGAAGGAGTGGTGGGGGACGTGGAAGTCAGAGGCCATCTCAGGCTTAGTGACCATGAAATAGTTGAATTCTTGTTAGTGAAATAAGGAAAGGGGTCACCAAAACCCTCAGTATGGACTTCTGGAGGGCAGACTTCAGCCTGTTTAGAACACTGATTAAGAGAGTCCCTTGGGAGTCAATTCTGAGGGGCAAAGGTGTTCAGGAAGGCTGGATGCTCTTCAAGAAGCAAATCTTAAAAGCAGAAGAGCAGACTGACACCATGTGTCATAAAATGAACTGTCAGGGAAGATGACCAGCCTCAGAGTTCACCACCTCCTGAAGGAAGGGTGGGCAACTCCAGATGAGTACAGGGAGATTGTGAGGACATGCAGAGGGAAAATCAGAAAGTCAAAAGCACAGCTGGAGATCAATCTGGTCACTACCAGAAAGGACAATAAAAAAAGGTTTCACAAGCACATTAACAGCAAAAAGAGAACCAGGGAGAATCTCTATCCCTTATTGGATGAGGGGGGAACATGGCAACCAGGGATGAAGAAAAGGTTGAGACACTTAATGCCTTGTTCACTTTAATAGTCAGACCAGCTGCCTTCAGGGTCTTTGACCTCCTTAGAGGGAATATAAAAATGGAAAACAGAACACCTCCCCTAATAATCAAAGAGGATGCAGTCAGAGACCTGCTGCAGCACCTAGACACTCAAAAGTCTATGGGGTCAGATGGGATTCACCTGAGGGAACTGGCTGAGAGTGTCTTGTGCAGTAATACCAAGCCAAAAACTGTTTTATTTTGTTTATATTTGCTGCTTGCCATCAGTGTCTGGCTTATGACATCCTGGGCATATACACAACAACCAGTTAACTAAGTTTTTGCCTTATACAGATATAGCCTATTTCAGTCCTCATTTTCCATTTATACCGGCTCCTTTTTAGATGATCTGGTCCTGTGCTGATGCAGTTACTAGAATGCACCTAGGTGTAGTCATGATCTTGAGCTTGATTTCATCTGTTAATCAAGTCTTTCTCAATCCATCTTTGGTAGGAAAATCAAAGAGAGAACTCTAATCAACAATGTTAACTATCCTGTAGTAACAAAACCAGAAAACAAAATTCACTGGTTAAAGCCAGTGGTGCACAAAACCAAAATGTTCTAGAAATTCAGAGTAAAAGCTCAGTCAAGAATCTGGCTCTTCAGTCATCTTCTTTCTGAAGAAACTTACAAATTTTTTCTTTATTTATTGGGACGTTAATGATCCTAAGGCATTGACTGAAGTATCTCGCTTCTCTTAGATTCTTGAAGTTCATACAGATTACAGATAAGGAGATGCATACCAGAAATACATAAATGATATGTTGCATCACTGGAGTTTTTGAAGCATTTTCCTAATTTTCTTTTGGAAAAAACTCTATGGTTTAAAACATTTTTGATATTTCAGCACACTTTTGGGTTAATATTCTTGTAACAACCAAAGTGAGACTGTTGCATCTATGCTGCAAGTTGCCATGTAACGTAGATGAATAATCTTGAGCTATTGCTTTGGTAATTTTTTTTTTTTTTTTTTAACACTTGCCAAGTGCTCCTACTTCCATTTTAGTTAGATTTTGGCAGACAGATTTGATCAGCTACCAATGTGCCATCATCGCTTTTGGCAGTTATCAAAGGCTTGTCAGTGCTTTAATAGCAATGATTCCTGTATTTTTGAGTTCACTGGATGCCAGCTGTCCAGGATGTTTCAGAAACCTGCAAGTGGATTATTTTGATTTACTGTCTTGGCCCAGTGCAGATGATGCTTACTATGTGGGAACTCACAGATATATATGAGAAGGTGTAACTGCATTTGCCAGACAGTTTAGAGCTCTCTGCTGGATAGAGATATATTATGTAGATTTTTGCCATCCAGACTAGAAACCGGGCAGATAACTAATGCTCTTAATAACAGCATATGTATGACACAAGTGGGTTTAAATCACAAACTTACTGCTGACCCTGACAACAATGGTTCACTTTTAGTACTAGTTTTCATCCTGGGTTAGATCAGAGACTTTGCAGTAGGATGGATTTATTAGAAATTTTTTTGGTTTTGTTTTTAGTTTAGGATGGGGAAAACCTTCCAACTTGAAAGAGGAGAAAAATATCTGTCTGTAAAAACATCAAGAAAAAAAAAGACTGTTTCCATAATCTGGTATTGCCAAATTAGTTTCCAGGTTATTCAGCACTCTTGGGCTAATTTTTTTTTCATATTGTGTGTAATTTAACCTTGCAGTCCCTTCTGGAAAGGTGTTTACAACTAGTTAACACTTATACACATCATCTCCAGCATGTATAACAGCTTCCAAAGGTGATGAGCCAGTGGGAACAATCCAGGGGCCCCTTCCTTGTGTGCCAATGCCTAGTAGTACTGTGATCTGCATTGCTATGAAAAATTATTTTGGCTGCAATGAGCCGATTAGTAACTACGTTGTTAGACAGCATTTTTGCTCCTAATTCTGTGATGGCTAAGGCAACTCTGTGGGGATTTGATTGTGGATAGAACTCAATACAACCTACAAAGTTTATGTTGAGTGCTTAGGTATGAGCCTATATAGCTTGACCAGACATGAGAGTAGGGTGTTAACAGTGGTGTTAACTACTACCAAATTCTAATGTTTTGATGTGTCTTATTATTTGGGCCAAATCTATCTGGAAATATGTTCAGCTTTGCCAGATGGAAGCTAAATCATTCTCAGCTTTGGCACAGATACTTATTGAGGAAATTTAATCCAGTGCAAATATTGTTCAAAACAATCTGAGGAAAATGGAGGAATCTTAGCCATTCAATAGGTCAAAAAGCTCATATGATTTTGGGAAGAGGTAAGAAATCTTTTTGCTTAGAGAGATTAAATTTAAAACCAAATACTCATTTAGTTTTGCATTTTAGCAGTCATCAGTGTAACTCCAATTGCAGTCAGCTGAAGTCTGAAGTTGATAATCAGAAATAAACACTGCTGAGGTATATGCAGACTCCTATAAAACAAGTCGTTTGTGCAAATACACCTTCTATTGTTTATTTAAAAGCTACCATGGTAAAAAAAGCTGTATCTCTCTCCTTGAATTTTTCATACCCAGGAAGTATAAAGCTGAAGCATAGAATTTAGAAACAAATGCATGTGTGCATCTGTGTGCATATATGTATCTATCTATGTAAAATCCACAATTCTTTTAGATCAGACAGAATAACTGTCTCAGGAAAACTTAATTTGGTTTTGCATGTAATTAAAAAAAAAAAAAGTTTTAAAATAACTGCTTTCTATTAGTATAGTACTTGAAAATTAAAGTAATCACTGAGCTAGTTGCAAACAGCTCTGCTGTCAAAATAGTTTGAAGATATATCACTTGATTTAGGGATTAAACTCAAGAGTTTATTTACATTCTAGCCCATAGTGGTTCATGAGACATGAAATTAATTGCAAGTGATAAAAGCTTGTCTTCAGAGAATTTAACAGATGTGTCAACTGGTGAAGGTCTGAAGTGATTGGAGGGAGGAAATAATCTATGTCCTTAGGTAATAAAGTGGTAGTAGTGCTCTTCTTCCTCTTGGGTGAGTAAGAATAATTTGGTGCCCAGTGCGACTACTGTCACTGTTCTGGTCTGCAAATCTTCTTTCAACAGGTGTTAAGAGAACCCATATAAAAGTTCACAAATAGCTTCTCTTCCACCAGCTGCAATGTGAATTGGGTTACAAAATTCTTAAAATAAAAATGAGTGATAGTGGCTGAAAGAACACAGCAACTTTATGTCAGTAAGTCCACTAAATGGCATAGAAACATTTAACTGTTACAACATTTGTCTTCCTTTGTCCTGGACAACGTCTTTTCACAACTGGGTTTTCCAGCTGTGTATGCAATGTATTGGCATTTGGGTTGGGGCAATTAAAGATAGCTTCTGTTTCCAAACATGGTCTGTACCATCAGATCACAGAAACCCAGCTGTTGGCATTGATCATCATTCTGTTTTTTTGGCCAAAAATGTCAGCACTGATGTGTATCTTGAATAAGTTGGCTCTATAAGTATATGCATCTATGAACCTCTGAAGAATGTCCTGTGAGACAAAGATTTTCTGTCATCTGTGGTTACTCAGTAAAATTGTTAGAAGGCTGTGTAAAATTAGTGACAGATTATTCCAAAGTAAATGATACAAAGGTTGCAGAGTCCAACTGGGAAATGTGAAAACCTAAGGATCAGTCTGAAATGAGGTAAACTAAGTTAATTACCAAGCTCATTAATTCAGGTGATTTTAGGAGGATTGTCTCCATGGCAATGCAATTTATGAATAATTAGTATGATAAATAGATTGGATGGAAATTCAACATTTTTACTACTTTGTATTGTCTACTGTGGCAGTGGCGGATGTCACTTGGTGGTTTCAAATTGATCTGTGGACTAGCAGTGAAGTGATTAATAATTCTGTGTTAGCTATCTGTCACTTCCATTTGATTCAAGACCATTAAATAAAAACAGATAAGCAGCAGTTTTGAAGGAGAAAAAAAAAAAAAAAAAGAAAAAAGAAAGAAAGTTGTACAAAGCTGTTTTGCCAAGATATACACTTGAATTTTCAAAGCACTGGCAACATCATAACAGGGGGATTGTGGTTGATACGAAATACTAGCTGAATAATTGGCACGTAGTTGATGAATCTTATGTGTTGTTTTAGGATTTTCTAGTTATCTTCATAAACTGTTTATTCCTTTGGTTAATGTCTGAAATCATACTTCTGGCCATGTTAAAAGGACAGCATGTTAACCTTATTTTCTTGTGGTTTAGGATAGAGCTTCCTGTACTTAAACAAGAAATGAAGTTTCACTACAGGCTTGGGGAAGAGTGGCTAAAAAGATGCCTTGTGGAAAAGGACCTGGGGATGTTGATCAACAGCTGAATATGAGACATAGCATGCCCAGGTGGCCAAGAAGGCCGACAGCTTCCTGGCTTGTATCAGAACTGGTGTGGCCATCAGGACTAGGAAAATGATTGTCTCCCTGTGCTTGGCACTGGTGTGGTCACACCTTGAGCACTATGTTCTGTTTTGGGCCCATCACTACAAGAAGGACATAGAGGTTTTGAACAACCTGGTCTAGTGGGAAGTGTCCCTGCCCATGGCAAGAGGTTTGGAACTAGATGATCCCTAAGGTCCCCTCCAACTCAAACCATTATAAGTTTCTATGATATGATTCTATGAGGTGCTGGAGTGTGTCCAAAGAAGGGCAACAAAGCCAGTGAAGAGTCTAAGGCACAAGTCTTACGAGAAGCAAGTGAAGGAGTTGGGTTTGTTTAATCTGGAGAAAAGGAGGCTGAGGGAGGCTGTTGAAAGATGGGTATCAAGTCTCTTCTCCCAAGTTACACTGGGAAAAATTTATTCACCAGAAGGGTTGTCAGGAACTGGGAAAGGCTGCCGAGGGAAGTGGTTGAGTCACCATCCCTGGAGGCATTTAAAAGACATGTAGATGTGGTGTTTAGGGAAAAGGTCTAGTGGTGGACTTGGCACTGTTGCTAGTTAAAAGAAAGCTTACTGAAGGAAAAAAAAATCAGTAAAAAGAAAAATTGGCTTAATCCTGGCTCAAACCAGGACATTGGGTTAGTTGTTGGACTTGATGATCTTAAAGGTCTTTTCCAACCAAAACAATTCTATGATTGCCCATTGTTCATACTTTCTGCTGGATTCATTACCAGGGAAAAACCCTGACACACCCACGCTATCTGGAGCAAAAGAAGCAGGAAGGAATGGGGACAGAGCAATGAACCTGAGTCTTGTCCCATAATTTTATTATGTTAATAAAAATTTTTAAAAAGTCTTAAATTCGATTCTGCAGCCAAAACAATACTTCTCCTCCTCCATACCATCTGCAACTTCTCAGATTCAGGCTGTTTTGAGTTACAGAAATCAGAATGAACTATCTCAGCTAGTACTTGTTTTGAGCCCTTTAAATTGTGACATAATGCCTCACTTTTGCAGACAAAAAAATATAAAAAGAAGCACAAAAGATGTCAAGAGCTTTCAAGGTGTCAGAGAAAGGGATCAAATACTGCTAGAAATTCAGTTGATTGAAGAAGTAGTAAAGTCACTAAAGTAGTGAATGCTTTCTCTAAGGAATTTTGTCTAACAGATCTTTTCTTTGTCCCATTCATTTCTGGCTAGTAAAAATAAATAAGAGAGTGTTAAAAGTCCTTTGTCCAGATGTGGAATAATATTTATTGAATGTAGAGTAACCTATTGTGTGAACTATCAGCATTAGGTATCTGTATGCATGCATTTTCCTGTTTTGAAAAACAAATAAAAATGTCCTAAGGTGGCTTATCATACTTCCATTGAGGGCTAGATTGCATTTACCATAAAGTAAGACCATTTTGTTGCAGTTTGCTCTGCTCCTTAAGCTACATATTATAATGCATTTAACATAATCTAATTTTAAAGAAATTATTTATTGGTGATGTATGTTTAATATGGCTGGCTTGAGTTTGGCTTCTCTTTAGGTATTTGCTGCACTGCCTGGGGCTGCCAGGGCTGGTTATGGCCTCAAGGAAAACTTTTTTTCTTTCCCTCCAAGTCACACTGCCAAAGCCCCCACAAACACAGATGAGGGGCTGAACGCCTGTCATATATATATACGTATGTACATAAATAAATATATACACATGAGCACATATATACATATATGTATACGTGTATATATACAGACATGAAAAGTGAGATACACTTCAAATCTGGTGAAGCCAAGGGTCATACTGTGGAATTTCTCCTTGAAAAATAATTTTTGCCAAAAAACCCCCCATAAAAATATTTCTTCTTTTTTTTTTTTCTAAGTTTTTAACTTGCCAGATGCCAGCCTCAGTGTTACCTTGTAATTGGTAAACTATTTCTTTGTATTATCCAAGGATCAGCGTGCAGCCTAAGGACTTTGTACCGGGGTCATCCTGTACTACTGAAAGTGCATAAAGCCATGACTGGTTAGATCATAAAATACACATTTAATTTTGGGGCATATGTTGTTGTGAGGGACCAGCCCTCAGGACCTGTACTTGCTGGAAGTGGTGTCTAAACCCCATTGTAACCCCTAAACTATGTCTCATTTGCATCCCAAATCGCCTGCCTGAGACTTCACTGGTGGTCTGCATATGGCCTGAGGCTGCATGTGCAGCGATTGAGATAAGGATGGAGGGGCAGAGGTGGCAGAAGTTCACTCCAGCTTCTCAGGCTTGTGACTCAAACACTTCCTTATCCTTGCGAAACAAGGAAACCAGGCCTATAAAATGGGTCTGCAATGGTGGGCCTGGGGAGTCTCACTGACACCAACTCTCCCCTGTTGGGCTGGCCCAACTCTGGATCCAGGACTGGTGACTTCTGTTATCTATCTCTCTATAAACTTATTCTTCTACTCTCTCTTTC
>NW_009952973.1:6163461-6185273 GCF_000747805.2 Chaetura pelagica | reverse complement strand
CCCTTCCTATCATCATTAAGAAATTCAAGGCCTAACCACAATTTTTTTCTCAGGTTGTGCAGCTTAAACATGTATGTATTGTACTCTTGTGATCTAAATGTCATAATGGCAGTGATACCATCATTGCTGCCAGGTTGAAACTTTTAATGGTTGTTTTCCCACCATTTAATGTTAAAAGGTGCTTTTATAGCTTTATCTGGGTAATGGTAGTCTTTGAAACTTGTAATAGGCCCTGTTAAAGATGTATCAAGAAGCAGGGAATCTTTCTATCCAAGCAGCAGTAACTATACTAGACTGTACTCCAGGAAATAAAAAAATCCAACAAACCCACATTTTAATTTTTTTAAAAATTATTATTATTGAAGTCTAAATTGAAACATTTAGTCAGAAAACTCAGTACCTAAAAAGTAGGACCAAGGAAAAGATACTATTTCATATAGGTCTCTCTCAAACAAGGACAACAGTCCTCTGTAAATTGGACTTCTGTGTATAATGATCTGAGGTAAATAAAGGGAAATGAAGTGTATATAATAGAGGCAAAATCTGGATGCTATAGGCTGTAGTATGGACCAAAAAGGTACCAGAGACTAAGCAGAAGTCTGATGTATTCCATATTTCTTTATATACATGGCAAATAACCTCTAGTTTCACTGCTTGATGAAACAATATTCTACTAGCCTAATTGATCATTCTAATGTAAAAGAATAACTTCATTCACATCTGGTTAAGCTGCCAAAAAAGTAACTGCTAAGTGCTGTAGATTTCCCAACAACTGGAAAAAAAACCCCACAAACTCTGCCTGCTAAGAGAAGGATCTGATTTACTTCAGTCTCTGGAGAAGTTTCACACTTTTTGAATATGGGAAACATTACAACCTCATTCTGTGTCTAGAAATTTTTAAATAGCTAAGATATTATATTAAGCAGCTTAACTAAAAATACGTTCATTGCTAAATTTATGCTATGTAAAAATAAAAGTGATTTTTTTATGGACTAGTTATAGATTCAGCTGAACACCTACAGGGTATTCAGTGTTATAGCTGGAGATCTTAATCACATTTCTGTTGGTATTTTATCCTTTCCTCTTGCCACTATGTATGTTACACTGACACAGATTGCTCCAACAAACTAGTGTTACAGCTCCAAATTCACATTTGTGATTACATGTGGTGCAAAAGCACTTCCTTGTTATGGTAACAGTCATTGTGCTGTGGAACTGAGGCACAGCACAGAATACGGAGGCAAAGATGCTGTAACTCTTTACAAAATGTATTTTCATCTTTGATAGGAAATATATGCACTAGTAAATATGTATTACACAGATACAGCAAGCACAGCACTTTTTCAGTATATATGCAACATCCAATGCATATTTTACGGTCAGCGATGAAAGCACCCGGTTACTGAATCAGCTGAAACAGAACATGTCACTAAACATGGTACAGGCAAGGTATTCTTGCCAGTAGATGAGTTGGATCTTGAAGGTCAATTCTCTGTCTCTGCTTTCTTTAGCAGGCTTGATGCTTCATTTGTTCATACCACTCAAGTGTAAGTTTGGTGTTTTCTTGGGGGAGCTATGCATTAATTGCTGAAACAAGCATTATTTCAGAAACTCAAAATTGAAAAATTGATGTTTGTGAGTAAACTGTGTTTGATATTGCTGTGTGGTGTTAGGCAATGTGACATTGTCTGAAAATACTCATCTGGAGAAGTGAAGCACATGCTTCTTTCCAGGTATTTTTTCCGTTGTTACTAGATTATATTTGTTTGCTCTGTCTAGTTATTTTTCACTTAAAATAGCTCAGGCCTTGTGACAACAGGTTGTGCTCAGGTTGGCAGCTGCTGCCTTTGACATCACTAGCCTTGCTTACTGGCACATAATTTTTCTCTGCAGGAGCTCTCATGGGCTTAAAAATGCTGTGTGTATACACTGAGTTTCTTGATAAACAGAAAGTTCCAACCCAGACTTTCAGTTATGTTTGGAGTTGCCACACTGACACACAATATGGTGATACTGGCTGCCTAGTTAGAAGGAGCCAAGGAGAAAACTTGAAGCATTATTTTAATTTTAACATTGCTATTTCCCATCCCACACTCCTTCAAATTGTTGGATAGTGAGCCAAGGTGTTGGAAAAATAATCTCTACTTTCAGAGGTAGCTGAGGTACAAACCTTTGCATTTAGCAAAATTAATACCTTGTAGTCCAACATTATGACCTGTTGTGAAATAAAAAATTATTTGGATCAGCAAAAATATTTGGCAGTGGACAAGATTTTTATAACATAAAAATTTTTCATCAAAGAGTAAAGTAAAGAGTTATCTCAGAAATATAAGAGTATTAATTATAATTCAATTATCTTAATTGTACAAAAATACATTACTACAGTAATATATCAGTATTAATACATGCTAACACAATACTGTATATTAATAAGGAAATATTATGTAAAGGTAAAAATACACTAACTACAGATTGCAATACAAGAAAACATCTGAGAATGAAACATTCAAAAAACTCTTGGTGGACCAGAAACAGTAAAGAAAACTGGAACCTGTTATTCTCATAATCATGCTATTTTCCACCTATTATGTTCTCCATAATGACTGTGTATAGCTCTTACAATATTCTGGAGTCCAGAAGCAAGTCTAAGTACACTGGATTTCTCCATTATCATTTTGTGGTTCATTAGATTTTTATATGCTGTAGTAGCCAATGAGGAAGCACTGGGAACTCTTCCAGGAGCTATATCTGTGCTTCATTAGTTTTAAGGCCATCTTTCAGCCTCATGCTTGCACAAAAAATCCTTATTCTCTGTGAAAGAAAAACCTCATCTTTATAAGCTTGTATTTCCTTCCAATAGCATATTCTTTTCTCAGTTGAAAGGTACAAAAAATGGTGAGTGCTTGGAATTCTGCAAATCCAGGTTGTAGCCTTAAATATAATGAGCATTTGTGTCATTGAGAAATCATTATGAATCTAGCAAAGACAAACTTATATTCAGAAACATGACTGGCATTATAAAACTCACCATTCTTTACAGATAATGATATGACAACTTACTGAGAAAATGTTCACCTTTGAGAAAATGATTGTCTGTGAGCTGTACACACACACATTAGAAAGACAACCAGTGACTCCTTTTCAGTAAGGCACCACCTTCAATGTCACATCCTCCTCTAACTCTCTGTTCATAATTTAAAATAGTGTGCAATCAGCTGTCTATGACAGAATGAAATGGCCATCTGCAGTGGCTGATTATTTTTTCATATATCTTATAGAGCTTACAATACACTACAGTTCATTTTGTGTCCATTCAAATGTCAGCTTTTCTTATGGTTTTGAGCAAGGGAGGTTTATATACAGTGGCAGAGTTTTAAGTTCTTGATTAATGAAAAATGTTGGAATGAAATATAATCACAGAAAGCATAATTTCATAGCAAAAAATTAATTTCAGAAACTGGAAAAGCCATTTTCCATAAAGTAGAAAAGAGAGTTTGTTTTCTGGAAACAGATGTAAATAAAATTATGTTTTGAATTGGTTAACTATTTAATAGATTATAACATGGGTTCAAAGAAAAGGTCTGGTATAACTCTGGCAAAATTTCTGAGTTGCTTTGTATAAAACTGGTCAAGCTTATTTTGGGAAGATTGAAATGGAGAAATGCAGAGAGGAATTGCAGAATAATAAGGGATTGGCAAAATTTTAATAACGGGATCCAAACACTTCTGGCAGCTTCTTTTGCCATAAAAAAAGTGAAAAAAAGATATGATTAATCTTTGTACATTTGACTCCAATTTCAGACAATGGAAACATCTATAACCTGAATTGCAAAAGTATGCAAGAAACTCCACCAAATATTGAAGAAAGTAGCTTCCCACAGACTCAGCTAAAGTGCAGCAGAATTTGTTAGTTCTGGCTCAAAAGCGGCTCTACCAGTTTGGGGTTAACTCTGGGGAACTCACTTAGTCCCAGGTTGTTCTGCTCACTGTCTCTGTGCACATTTCTTGCCTAAAGCCCAAATTACCTCAGGCTGTGTTTCCAAGAAGATGATTGTGTTACTTTCTGTGTCAAGTTGATTTTGGATGCAGAGCAGTCACCTGTGAGCAGCTCAGACCTGGAGAATGGGCTCTGGGTCTGAGACTCTCAGGGTCTGAATACACACTTTCCCCTCCCAACTTCTAAATATTTGACAAGTTCACTACTATTTGTTGAAAATCAGTTTGAACAGGAAATAACCATTCTGAGGCCCCCTTCCCCCAGGTCTTTATCGTAGTCTTTGGTGCAAGAAAACTGAACTAGTAAGTCCCTTCATTCTAGGGAAATTTCTGAAGAAAACAAGCAGCAAACAGGAGGGTTTTTTTAAGCTGTTGAGATCTCCACTGAAATCCAGATGTCAGAGTAAAAATCCCAAAGAATGGCAATTAGACCAAATGCACGTCCAGCATTTTATTGCCCGTCACATTCACTCTACTTATTTTTGCAAGCATAATTGTTTCAAGTGGTTTTATCTCTATGAAAAATCTGATCTTTATATTTTGGCTGATGGTTACTGAAATTGAAAATGACACAGTGCTCAAGTATTTAAATGAAGGGAGTCAGTGTTTTGATACTTGCTTTACTGTCTAGTCTGTCAAATAAGCAAAAGATAATCCCAATGATTAGGCAGATATTTTTCTGTCTCGGTGGTGCACAGTTCTCATAGCTAATCATGTCAGAAATGTTTTGTGATGACTGGCAACAGTTATTTCCATTTTGTTTAATATATTTGGCTCTGAAACAGTGATGTAATGATCTCAGAAAGATGCTTTCTTCATTAAGTTAATTACATTAACATGTAAGAACCCTCATACATACCAAGAGATTGTGTGTTACAAGATACTGTAAATTAACCTTTGCATCCACACAGTGAAGAAAATGCTGGTGGCAGATCAGGATAATTTTGTTTTGATATTCCTGCCCAAATACGTGAAAAATTTCACCTTATTCTCTTTACTGCTATTAACTTATTTGAATTTGACTGAAAAAATAAATAAATTATAGAAACCCACATAAACCCCCTGACTTTTCACAGGAATAATTAGCATGCAGTGTAATAGACTTCTGCTTCTTTTGATGTCACCTTTGCCTCTTGCTGCCAGTGTACAGTGTTATAAATTTTATTCATTCATGGATGTTTTGGCTACTTTGCCTGGGAATGCTTTTCTGATGATTCCACATTATTGCTCATTTGAACTCCCTTGTGATCCTACTGATGGCTATGACACATCTACTGATTGCCCTTTACTTGGCTCAGACTCTTTGCATGGGGATTTCCAAACCTCTGAAGGCACAATATGAGTTGATACTAGTTCCCAGCTCTGAAATTATAATGAATCCGTATTTTAAAATTATGCTACAATTATTACTGAAGTAAAACAAAAAAGGAGGTAAGGATTTGGAATTGGATCTGAATGTATTTTCACTACCAACGCCACAAAACTTACTATGTTGAGAAATGTGGGAAGGCACTGAAGATTAAATACTTTAAGATTTAAAACAATATAGGTCAGACAATGCCTGTGTCTATAAAAATACCAGGTGAGCAACAGATGCAATTCAAAGGGTAAATTTCTTAGTATATTTTAGGTGTTTAAATTACTTTTCTTGAAGAGGAATTACATTTCTGTCTTCTGGAAAAATTCACAGAAGCTTGTGAAGGCTTATATACCATGTGACTTTGAAAAACTATTTGTCTAATATGAGCTACCCAAAAATAACTATGGAAATATTTTTTCCGTGGTATAGAGTCAGAACAATAATCCTGCTCAACCAGAGCTGGTTCTAGGTAAAATCAATCCCTGCGCCATGTCCTGAGAGCAAGTTTGCAGTACCATGGTGCAAAGTCAGCCTAAGGTTTCACCAGACCTCTGTCAATAAAATTTACTTAATTTTGGTAAAAACACCTGTAAGATTCAATCCAAATGGACCATTTAATTAATCTTTAAACAAACACACATACTCTAGGTTTTTGCTTCAAAGTAGAACACAACACTTGATTTCACTTTGACAGGAAGTTTTCTTACTTCTTTTGCTCTTTTCTATTGGACAACTGATGCTTAACACTGATAGTTTCGGTACTAATTCTGGCCAATATTTATTTTCTCAACAAGGTGGGTCATAATTGGCAGTCCTATGCATAGTTTGCTGTTGAGTATAGAATGCAGTTTCTTACTTACCTACGACTGTCAAACAAAACCTGATCATTTAATAGAGTGCTTTAAGAGACTATCATAGATATGAAATATATTCTGTAAAAAAATGCATTTTCCATGGAGTAATTCCAGCTATGTACTGTTTAAAATATCAGCATCAGGCAAGATGAACATATGCCAAACTTGAAAATGATATCAGAATTAGTTGTGTTATACCACTTGACTCCTCAAACCTCATTACTAAGCTTCCTACAGTCTGATTGATGCTCTGGAGCCTTGTAACAACTGGACACTTGCAGTTGTGTTCATGGTGCCATGACAATTTGAAGCTTCTCATCATCACAGGCAGAATTGAAAATCAGGTACCAGCCCCTTCAAATTCTCTGTGTGCAGTGGCTTCAGATCAGGCTGAGGTTTTGCTTTGCTTTATCTCAGCCATCCTTTCCTTTCTATGATAGATTTTAGCCCTCCTTTTTGCCTTAGCTCCCACTTCTGTGTTCATCATTAATGTCAGCAGTAGTAGTACCTCAAGAAGAATAAACAATATACTCTCTATATAACTGACACTCCAGACTGCTTCCCACACCAAGACAATGCAATGTCTCTTTTTCAGGACTTCAGCCTACTTTTTGAGACTATGTTGAAATGTTCCTGTTTGTATTCTCATTCTGTCAGCAGTGTCCTCTCCGTATTTGCAAATACTCTATTTTTCCAGTAAGTGCATTGTTCCCTTTGGCCAATTTAAATATTTACAGTCTTATATACAGACTATTATATAGCCTTATAAGAAAAAATTGTCAAATTTGTAACAATTAAAGGCATTCACATTCAACATCCTTGAAGGTTAGGCTCCTTCAAAGCTACTTTCACTCACATACTTGTTCACTTACAGAGTCAGCTTCTATGTTGAATAAATCATGCAGGTTTTCCCCACCTTTTGTCTTCAGAAAATTATTAAATGTAAAATGTAGTTCAAAGTGAACACAAGGCGTCTTGTGTTTTCTCTTTGAATGTTTTATTTTCTTATTTTCAAAGAGTGTAAGTATGCATTTTTATATCAAAGTAAAAAATAGGAATGTAAATTTGACTATGTGCTGCATATAGAACAGCAAAGTAACACTTGCTAATTTCTCACACATGGAGGGATTTTGTATAGTTTCCCTATACTCTCAAGCTGCAAGTCATTTAGAGTACAAATAATGGACTGAAACCACATTAAGCAAGAGTTGCTCAGAATGGAGGCTCTGCAAAATCCTGTGGTGCAAATGAAATTAATTAGCTCTTGCCACTACTGTGTTCTGCAATATGAAGATCTAGTAGACAGTGGACTGTAATGGGGAAGCAATTTGTTGCTTCATAGGAAAAGCATCAAACTCCTTTGACTACAGATATAGCACTATATTGATAATGTTTAATTCAGTTCTTTAGGTAGTGGAAGTTTTGCTTTAATTTAACATGAGACATTTTGAATTGCTTCCCAGGAAACAAAAGCAGTATGATAATGACACAGGTGAATGAAAGGCATCTGCTTCCTCTGTAATTGAGTGAATATAGTTTTTCTCAGTTTCAATGCTTCTTATCTTTTTTCTTTTCAAAGCTCCAAAATAGAGGATCATATTTTTCAAAATATGGCCTTGAATTATGCATATTTTAATTTGCCAATCCCATATATTAAGTTCCCTGTGTTGTCATCTATTTGTGCAAATACATCGAAAACAACAGTTTGCTCCTGTAGATTTTATTATTTACATTTACAATAAATGTGCCAAAAAAGCTTCAAACAAACACAAGTGGAAACATTTTTGTGAAGAGTGTTGTTCACATGCAATTACATGCCTGTTCCTTTTAAAAAGATTAATTTAATACGATGGTGTTAATTTTCACCATCAGTCATTTCTAGGTCTATTTAATGAATGGTATGTGTTGAAAAACATAGTAAACTGGCCAATAAGAATAGAATATAATAACTTTTTTCTTTAGTTTCTTCACTAGAAGAGAAATAACACAGTATCTATGTTTAATGAGTGATTGACCTAAGTTTTTTCAAAATAGGAATTTTATGTCAAGTATTTACTGACTAATATAAACTCTTGATCTTTTCATCAGTATATGGTGTGACCATTTGGAATCCAAGCTGATTTCTTCTTTTAGATTTGATGCCCAGCCTTTCCTATCCACAGCTGGTGGTAATTCTGGTTTATTCAGGTGCAAATAAACAGCATTTGGCAAAGTAAACTTTGTGTGCAGCACTTAAGATGCCTTTCAGAATAAATAGGGCTCTGTCTTCTGAAGGTCCTCTGGGTAGCCTTTAGTGTAGCTGTTGTACTAAAGGGACTGGTGGGGTACCTGAACTGCTGTGTCCCACCCTATACAGTGGGACTGCTGTTGTTTCTCATTGACCAAGCCTCTTTTCTTCAAAGTTTATGACTTCAGTTATTCAGAGATTTTGGTAAGAAATGCAAAGCATTAGGAAATTTGCTTATGTCTAGTCTGTTTCATCAGCCCACCTTGTCAAACAATGAACAATGTCACCAGAAATTAAAAGAGCATAAGGTTCAGGAAACAGTTTCACCAGCTCAGATCCTCCACAGCCTGAAAATATGCTTGATAATTTTGTAATCAAGGATTTGTTAAACATCTAGTGTTTCTTTTTAATATAACTGCTTGTTATATTGCAGTATCTTAATGCTGTTTTTGACAGAATGTAGATGGTGCAAATTAATAATAATATTGTAAGTTAATAATAGTTTAGTTGGAAGTAGAGAAAGAAATTACCATCAACAGTAGGAAAGCTAACATTAACTGTTCAAAAGCAAACACTGTTCTGTTTGAGTTGGAATCAGGTTTTGACCTGTTCTTATATTTTTAAAAACGACTGTTTTCCATTCACCAGTTTTGCATGAAAAGAAAAAGATATTTTGGAATGAAACAGAGAAAATCTTCTGTAGTATTAATAGAATTTACAGAACATTAAAAGGAAGATGTTCTAATGAAAATAATATCTTTGCTTTGAAGCCAGTGTTCAAATTGATACTGGAAATGGATGGCAATAAACAGCAAAAACTTATCATTTTATCACTTTATTCATGAAAGAATTAATTTATCTTAGCAATTAGTCATTTCAGGGGGCAGCTGTAACTCATATTTCTTAAGATAGATTTATTTAAATATAAATTGGTTGGAGGAAGATAAGATTTTTTGTTCTCAACATTATTATAACCCTCATGCATAGGCAATATACAGAACAAACATGGGAATTTTTTGGTTTTTATATACTTTTTTTCTGAGAAAATTTGGGATTTATCCCATGTTTTCTGACATCAAAATGCCTAATTTCTTCTGCAAATGCATTGAAAACTGCTGTGGGTTGACCCCAGCCGACAACGAAGCACCCACACAGTTGCTCACTGACTCCCCTTATTCCAGCAGAAGTGAGGGAGAGAAAATGAAGAGCAAAAGAGAGAAAAGTTTAGGGTTTAAATAAAGACAGTTTAATAAATGAAGGAAAGAGAAAAAAAATACAAATATATATACAAATATGCAAAGGCTCACCACCTCCCACAAGCAAACCCAACATTCAGCCATTCTCTGAGCAATGGCCACTTCAGAATCCAAGCCCTTGTACCACTCCTCTTCCTACACCCCAATTTTATTGCTGAACATGAGCATGGAATATCCCTTTGTCAGTTTGAGTCAGCTGTGTCCCCTCACAGCTCCTTGCTCACCCCCAGCCTGCTTGCTTCGTGAGGAGCAAGGTGGAAAGTCTTCTAAATCTCTGCTATGTTGGTTTAGAAACAATCATATTATAGATCTGCTGGGGTTTTATTTTTACCTTTCTGTCCAAGACTTAGTTTTATTATAGGTAAATTTAAAATAAAAAATTAAACCAGAGATCTCATGCTGGATTTCCTCTTTAAGTGGCTTTTAAGAAGAGGTCTGAACTCTATCCTCAGATATTTGCATTAAAAAAAACCCAACATGCAGGTGTCATCTTTGCCGGTGCAATTGAAGTTCTGGCTCTGCTCAAGCAGTTTGCAACTTCTTGGGCTGTGATATATTAAGTGTTGTTAAGCATGGAAATTTATTTTTATCAGTCTTTACTGGACACATGTAGCACAATTTTACTTTTCCATCTTCAATTTCAGTAAAATCTGATTGACTGAAAATATGCTAGTGCATGCATTGTTTGGGTTTTGTTTAGTTCTCTGCAAAAGGACTACTGTGGTATGAGATGTTACCCAAGGTAAACATGGACTTGAGAAAATGCTTTAATATTGGAATTTGGTTTATCTGAAAAGTTCCCACACAGTTTACCACAGTTTTTTTAATGACCGTAGAAGCCTCGCACTCTATATAAACTGTTTGTTACATTAGTTAGGGGGTCTGTTAAACAACTAACTTCCCCCATAAAATCTGCTAGGAGATGATGACCATGGGAATGGTGTGATGTGAAGAAGCACACTCACATCTCAGACTAGAAAGAGGGACTGTTAGTTACTTAAAAGTTTTGGTGCTTTTTGGTGTAGATTTAAATACGTTGTCTTCTCACCTTTCAGGTCCATCTACTGTTGGGAAAGAAGTATGAGACTTACATGATATGACTATTGCAGCCCTTCTCCATTAACATGTGAAGTGCCTACTGAAAGCACTAATGATATTGTCAGCCATATTCACAACCAAAACAAAATAAATGATTCTGAGCATGTGAGACAGTTTCTAAAAATTAGTATCTGTGCACATTAGTTGCCATGCAAACTAGCAGTATTGTACTCTGACAAAATCAACAAGCAGTTAAGTAATTAATGTTTGTTTCTCAAGATGAACTAAGCACATGGATAGGCAGAAAACTGGTTACGAAATACTTAAACCAGCATGTGCTATATAATAGAAAACAAGCTTTGAAAGATCTACTACCCCAGAAAACGAAAAATGCTTTCATTCTTGCTGCGACTGTATTATTAGGGTTGTTTCTACATGGCCTTTTAAAAAGAAAAATTGGCTTCATTATTCCTTCTGCCATTAGATCTTTATATCTTTGCCATGATACTATTGGTCATGTCTCTTGCTTTCTCCATATAATCTGAATACCTCCTTTTTAATTCTCCAAGATGGAGCTTTGCTTTTTGTAGGAGGCTATCAAACAGAAAGTGTAGTATTGCCAAGAGGTCTACTGCAGACTTGCACAGTGGACAAAGCTGGCAGCCATCTGGCTTCATGTAAAACTGAAGTGGTGAATGTTGTTGTTAGTTCTTTGTGAGAAAAAAAGCAGATTGAGAAGTGAGAGAAATGGAGAATGCTGAGTATGTACGTATGTGATATTGGATGCGGTGCGTATATGAAAGGTGAAACTGATACAGCAGGTTAGCAGTGTTTATAGGTAGAAGATAAAGTAATGGGCACATGCAAATTCCAAATTCTACCATATTTTGAGTAAAGAGAAGTCATCAAGGTATATGGTTCAGCAAGTATAATTACATTTCATTTCTTAATCAAATAAGATACTTAAGCACACTTGGTAAGGATGGTCTGCATTTCCTACATGGAGGTAACTCAGTGGCAGAGATCAACTAAATATCTGTTCATCACTAATACATTTGCATGAAGGAGGACTGGAAATTCTCTCTGCACACAGGGGTGATGGCTTGGCATATTTTTTAAACTGGTGTTCTGTTAGGCATAGGCTTAGATTTGCAAGTTCAAGAACACGCGCTGAAATTATGAGCCCATAACTGCAGTGACTGTAAACTCTCTATGCAGAAGGTTTTTCTTAAGTTTTAGTCCTGTACTGAGCAACCTAGGACTGTGATGCATGAACTGCCACATTTTGAAAAAAAAGCAAATAAAATAATTATGGAAAAGTTTAAATGAAATTATCATCCCTGGAAACATTCAAGGTCAGACTTGATGAGGCTCTGAGCAACCTGATTTAGTCTCTGTGCACTGCAGGGGGGGTTGGACTAGATGATCTTTAAAAGTCCCTTTAAACCCCACACATTCTATGGTTCTTTTAGTTGAAACACATGAATGTTAGTTTCTTTTGAATCAATGTGAACAACAAAAAATTCTAGCTCCAAGAAGCTAGCATCAATTATGTATCTGCATATTTTTACTCTGGTTCCTGTTATGTCTTAAAATCTTTTAATGACTTGGAAGTACCATTAGCACATTAAGAAAACCTGTAAAACTTAAAATTGAGTACAACTTTACATCCCATTAAAAACCACATCTTTCTGTCTGAGCTGCAATTCCTAGAAAATGTATAAGTCAGGGCTCTTTCCTGCAAGCCTGTGGAAATAGGGAATAACTTTGCTGTTACATCACCCTTTCTGCCACCTGCTGTGAACAATACCTGCCACGTTGTTAGTCTCAACAACTCTTTGAGACCAGGATTCTGGAGAAGGTGCCCTGCCTAAGAATATTTCCATGGTGAGTAAGTAAGTTAAAAGATCTCGAGGGTATACCAACACATTTTTTACTTGGGGAGGAAGGAAAAGTTGAAGAGAATGTTACCCCAAAAGCAGTAACGCACATCCTTTAGTAACTTCTAATAATTGGAATAAAAAAGAAAGAAGATACTGTACACTGTGAGGGTAATTTTGTGTTCTCTGCACAAGTTAGTAAACTGAAATGATGTTTCCAATAATATCAACAATATTGTCACAATCACAGTAAAAATGCCTTAGCAAAGAAACTGGAATCAAACACTGAAATGCCTATTTGAGGATAGTTGATTTAGCTTTCAAAAACTTGAGTGCAACTCAATTCAAATATCTGACAGACTCAACAACCTCAAATAGCTAGTGGGCTACAGTAAAATTCAGTATTGTAGACCAAGAAACTGAAGAACAAGAGATGGTGCCCACATAATCCTAATTTAAGCCTGTTTAAGCTTTGCCTTTGGTATCCATAACCATGACAGTCTCCTAATCTTTGATCTGTAGAGACTAGAAGCGCCTTTGAAAAAGTGTTACATAATGTCCATCCCACCAAATGGGTCTGTTCATCCTTTCCAACCACAAACCTTTGCTTACTCCTCAAGCCCTAACAACTTTCGCCACTGCCAGAACACCACCTGCCACTGAGTAACCTCCCTCTGCTAACAGGTCTTCTGAAGGGAAAATGGTGTGAGAACTGGTGTGTTGTATTGAAGAAAGCTGGGTTCTCTGTTTATTATGTATAAGCTTGCAAAGCTGGATACTACCGGGTAGTACTTTTTCTAAAGGTTTTGACTTCCTCTTCACTCGGACTGTCACTATGTATTGAAATAAAACAAATTTGTAGTGCCTAACTGTGCATGAGACAGAACACTCCACTTTTTTTTTTCTGAAAAATGGATTCTCATTATGTGATATTTACCTTACCTTGAAGAGATATGAGTTTGCACATAACAAAACCTGAAAAGGATTTTTATTTTTTTTTTCAGATCATTTACCTAAATCTTGATTATTTGCTAGATCATTTGTGAAGAAGTTTTCTCCTGGGTACAAACACCCTCCAAGCTTTTGCTTTGTTTTCAGGACTAAGGAGAGAAGGAAGGATGCAAAGGATCAGGGAACTGTGTTAACTAATTCTGAAAACTCACAGCTCATGACAATAGCAATTATGGAGTCAATAGGAGTGTCAGAAGTGACACTAAACTACAGCAATACTGGTTGAAAAGCTAGCCTGTATTTAACTACATAATGTATTTTAGTAGATGCTTATCCCTATGAACAAAGCATGATATATGAATGTCTGTGGGTATCTGAAGCCACAGATGCCATATTTGTGTTTTGCGAAATAACTCCTCTGTTTGTTCATTCTGTGAAAAATAAAACCACATTTCATCTCTCTTAATAACCGGCCTGACTCACTTAGGGCTTTTGCTCTGATTTATAGGGTAAGATTATAGCATTTGTTCTTTAGTAGGAGAATATGTAATTTCCTAGGTTTACTTGTGAGTGATACTACTGCAATCAAAGCAGGGAATGTGTGTCAGGTTGACTCTTCAGATGGATTGTTATTATAGATCTTTTATAGGTTTTGTTGCTGTTTGAAAATGATTGTCTGCAGTGTTGAACACTGCCTAAAGAGTGGATGAGTGTGGAAGGAAAACTGCTCTTTAGACATTAATGTCAACTACAGATAGAATTAAATGAAGAACACATCTGAGCATATTTAAATGAGCTTTTGCCTGACCTTTCCTTTCTTTTTTTGTGTCCTGCAGATTTCAGCAGGGAGTTCCTTTTTATGTAACTTTACTAAGTTTCGCAAGCAGTTAATGATGGATGCCACACATTTTTAATTAAGCATTGAACTTCAATTTTTTTTTTTTCTTAAATCAATTTGTTGTGCTTATGAAAGAGCCAATGCACTTTGTGCACATATGCAGAAGCAAGATCACACACATACTCCTAGAATTACAAATTAACTCAAATTTTATGTCTGTTAACAGTTGTTATGTCATCAGTGGTTAATGCAGTATCTTAATAATTATATTTAAATGGCTGCAGAAATCTGGAACCAAAAGTGATTCCTGCTATATGTCTCAATTTTGGAGATGTGAGCGAGTCAGATATAAGAATTCTGGGTGATAGTTATTAAGCTTCAATCATTGCTCACTCTTAAAATAAAGTGAGAAAAAGGCTTAAAGCTACATGCTACATAAGTTATATCATCAGCAAGACACATACACAAGAAAGACTGAAGGGATTTCTGTTGCCAGAAAGATCCCTTTTAATTAAGGAAAACAAATTGAATGAGAATCCAGCAATTCCAAGCTATGCATCATAATGAAAAGCAGTACAAGAGACAAATTGGTTTATGTCGATTTTTAAGTATTCAAGCCAGGAAAGAATACCCACGAAGAAAAACATCACAAACTGTGAATGTAGTAGCAGCATTCAACAGTTTGAATAAGAATGTCCCACTGCCAATATTGTTAAAATATCCACTTCATGGGATATTTACACATCTTCAGCTCAAGTACAAATGTGAAAACTAGAAAGTAACCAAGTGACCTACACCTGAAGTGCATAGACTGTACACAGGACAGTAATTCAGATGTCAAATAACGTTCAGTGGCCAGACTTACACTTTGGAATCAGTTTTCCACATCTGAGTTAATGGAAAACTAGAGTACCCAGATGAAGAGTTAATCCTGATAGACGTAGCATCTGCAGATGCAATTTGGGCATGCAAGCTTTTAGCATCTCCAGCATAATGTTAGCCTATAAAGAACTATGGAGGTCCCCATATAGCCATTGATTTATTTTTTCAAGAACACACAAAAAACAAACAAACAAACAAAAAACCCCAAAACCACTGTTGATGAATATTTGAGTAAGATGTGGTTGTAATGTGCACTTTGTATAGTAACTGAAAATGTTTGTTCTGCTTTAATATTAAGAATGAAACCAATATAGCTGCTGTGGTAGGCTACTGCTAAGCAGCTGGAGAATATGTAGAATAGGTTGCATCTTTGATACACAGAGGAACAATATATAAAGCTTAGCAACAGCTGAAAGAATAATACAAAAGAGGAGATAAAGAACTTTCTTTGTGACCGTAGCAATGTTTGGATTGCATTGAATGGATTCAGATTATAATCACCAGTACCTGAACCACCACTTAAGAGAAGCACAAGGAAGAATCAGAGCATGCCACAGCTCTGTGCATCAAGTTGCTGTGTAGTAAACTAAGAGAGGAAAAAAAATAATAGGTATTGTACATGCCGTGCACAGCATGTCAAAGCACAGCAGGTCAAAGCAAGATGCCACAATTAATGTGAACCTTCTTACCTTCTTTATGTAATCTGCTAATTTTTATTCCATGTTTGAATTAAGATTTTCTTTGAGAAGGAAACACACATTAGGAACTGTGAGTATCATTAATTTAAAATTCACAAGATGGAAAATAATGTAAGTACCAAAATAACCTTTCAGTGAGTTGTTTTGTTTGTTGTTGGTTTTTTGCTAGTTTTTTTTTCTCATAACATTGTTTTGCCCAATCTCTTATTTTTATTTTATTCTTTGCTTTTGGTGGTAGACAGCTTTTTTATGTCTTTTTGTTGTAATGTTCACTGTTTTTATGAAATTGGTTATCTTCTGTGGGTCTATCGGTTACCAAAGCACCATTATATTTGCAATCCAGTGGTAAAATTTCAGAGAATAAAATACTTGGTTGTAATGTGAATTCTGCTATAAGAGCAGAGAAAAACTGGCAGCAGTAACTGCCTGGGGGATGAGGAAGTATCATGCTCTTAAATGTGAGTAACTATGCAAAACATTTTCTAGTGGGGAGTCTGTGTAACATCTGCACATCATGTGCAGAGCACAAAGATATGTAGGTCCGAATTAAAATCTTATGAGAGGTAACTTGAAGTGCAGCAATTGTAGGCATGATATTACAAGGATAAAAGAGGAGGACAGCTGGCAGGAGAGGTAATATTTCTCACTTGTGATTCCAAATTACCAAGGCAGTTTTCTTGCTAGAAAATCTGTATGTATGTGAATGTATGTGAGGTATTTTGGTAGTACATTATCATAGTGTATTTTTATACCTTTTTATTGAAATGGTTTTGAAATTATTAATAAGCATCCTAGAGCAGGCTAACAGGTTCACCTATAAACTACATATGGCACAGATTTGGTATTAGCATAACAAAGGTAATGCATTTCTCTTCAGAACAGAACTTGCATTGCAGCACAATTACAGTGAGATACTCTCCTGTCGTCAGTTTGAAGGGCTTTATTTTACAGAAAACCAACATTTTTGCATTTTTGCCCTTAGGCTCTTAGCAGATGTTCGTAGAATGAGGGAAAACAAATGTCTGGGTTATACAAAGTTAATAAAAACAGATGCTGTTAGCAGTCTATCATATCAGCATTCCATGCATCAAGATAAGCGCCTTTTTATGTTGTTTTAAGATGAAGGCAAAGAAGGAGCTACTGTTAGGATGAAATGGCAAAAATATATAGCTTTTAGTATATAGTATAGATCATATCCTATATGAAATACAGCAGGTAACTTAAGAAGAGGATGATAAATTATTACTTCATATTAAAAACAATTTCTGTAGAGATCTCCCTCGTCCAAGTAATATTGTGAAGAAATCCATTAGTCATTCACAGGCATAGTGCTCTGGTAGTGGTCCCATACATGAGGACATAATTTCATTCATTTTTCAATGTAAAACTAGCTCATTAATGATGAGTATTCAAGGTCAAAGTGAGAAACAAGAGTTATGCCTTAATGTTTTTATCTAGGTAATTAAACATTCTCTTTTAACTTGGTTAGTTCAGGCAACAGGCAGCAGACTTTTCTGTCGCTGAATGTATAGTAGGTAACATGACATGAAGTCTTTTTTAATTTGGTGGAGTTGTTTATTCAGAGGGAGAAGAACAAGGGAAGTAATTTCTCTCCTTCTTTTTGTGTCCCTACAGTCATTCTTTGTGATGTGAAATGGCTCTACTTTTCCTTCTTCTGTGTTAACTCTTCCTTATTCTGAATACTTGTGAAATCAAGCTTTGAAAGCTCTCGCAGCAAGACAAGACAAACAGCAGGCTAGAACTTCAGTAAAGCCAGAGTAAGTGACTGGCTTCTGGGTTTGGCTTTTTTATTTTTAATTTATTCCAACAAACACCTTTTGTCTGGTCTTGGGGATATGTATTTCATTGTTTTACCACAGTTAGCTTTTACTCAGAGTTCAGTGATGATTTAAACATGAACAAATGAAGCATCTTTTGTTTAATTTCAACATGAGGAAAATTCTGAATGCAAAAGTCATTACAGTGGAAATGAGACTATTTTTCTAGAAGCACTAATAGAAAAGTAATCAAAATGAGGAAACTGAAAGAGTTGCAACATTGTTGGAGATTAACTAAACTGCAGAAAGACTTTTCCTCTCTTTTTTATCTGCTATTCATGTGCTTAACATGCTTGTCCAGTCTGAATGTTAGACTTATTCTCATTTCTGCCTGAAATCTGCAATTTTCAATTTTCTTAACCCATCAGGCTGTGATCAGCTCTGAGGAAGCACTTAGTCCTTCCAATTTTGACCTGTTCTACTGTAAAGTTGATTTGATCACCAAGACAGCTAGTTTCAACTTACTGAAACAAAAAGAAGAGGAAATAATCACATTCAAGAGCATGGTAAATCCTTGTCTGTAGGGTAGTTGCTTCCACTTCTGTGTGTTTCATAGCTGGTTTGAACTACTGTCACCACATCTCTGCTGGAGGCTTTCCCAACAATTTCTCTCCCGTGTAAGTATGTGCTGAGTTCCTGCTACTCATCCAAGCACTTGTGGCTGGTGACAGCTGGAGAAGGGGATATATATATATATAATTTCCCCCCCCAAAAAAAACCCCTTCAGTTTTGTTGCTCTCTGGCCTTATAAGTAAACTCATCTTGCTCACCACATCAGTTATGGATTCATGATTGCTGATACTCAGATGCTTGGGAATACCTGAAAGAGTCACTTATTTTGGTGGGAACATCATATCTAGCTTTGAACTGGCATTGTAACCACATCCTGAGGGTGTAACAAAGGCTCAAGACATGGATTTTCTAATTTTTTAATGGAGGAGTGGTATTGTTGCTGTCTTTAATTTCATGGATCAAGCCTGTGGAACCTGATTTGAGTTTTTTAAATAGTTTTGAGACAGCTTATGTTCTACTCTTAAGTAAATGTTCATCCCACTGCACAAATTATCATTTAGTACTCATTGTAATATTTGCTCTTCTAATTGTATGTTTTGCCTTAAATAATGTATATAGCTTGATTCTTTCTTCTCTCCCTTTTTCTTGCAGTGTCTTCCATGTTAAATGTAGGGTTTTTTCTTTTTTCTTTTTTCCTTTTTATACCTGTGAATATTGCCATAATTTTTCACTTTTATTTTGTGTCATGTTGCTGTACAAGTTTGTTGCTCCATAACATGTTTATGAAATGTTGATAAATAAAATACCATTTTTAAAATATATTTGGAAGGATTAATTCAGAAAAGTTTAGCCCTGAATTCAAATGTTCTGAACACATAAAGCTGCTGTTCAGGAACTTCTTCACCACAAGCTCCTCCTCAACTTTAATATCTCTTTGAAAATCAGAATATACTGGCTTGTAAGAAGACTGAATCATGATGTCCAAAGAAAAAAGAAGTGCAAGTAGGGTAAGCGAAGACCTCATACACATGCTTGGTCATAGCAAATTGCTCTGTTGTGTGATTCTTAGTTGTCTTAATCATACGGAATCAGAGCACTTGTAGTTACAGAGTTGCTGAGGTGCTCTACGTATGACGGAATCTGGAAAAGTATTTCAGAGAAAGCTGCAGCTCTCTTTAAACCCTCTCATTTCCACCAGTGTTAACTGATACAGTAGTAGCAATTCTAAAGTGCCTTTTCCACTGACAGACTGATGCTCTGCTCTGATGAGGAGCTCACTGGGAGGCAATTGCTCTGCAATGGTGAACTGAGCTCATATTTTTACATGAACTTCTCTGAATTAATTGCTTGGCATACATCTTCTGCCCAATATACATCTTTTTTCCAGCTAAATATTACTGTCCAAATGTCACTTTGTACCTTTTTTTCATGCTGGCAGCTGCCTCATTATTAACTTAGTATCAGTCCTTTGTGTGAGTTTGGGGTATTTTTTATCTTTTAAATTTTGTATTGCACTTAAAGAAATAATTGAAGTGTCTTACTGAAATGAAACAGCACTGGACTCATGAGATCAGTAGCCTTTACCAAATCTTAGTGATTATTGCACTTACTCAGAGCAAGGAACAAAAGTTTCACACTATTGCCTTTGCCTAGGGTTTCAGGATCCCAGATGGGAGGAAGATTTTTTTGGGAGGGTAGTGTTCCTGCATGGATGTTTTTACCAGTCTAGTTCTTCAAAAATCATTCTGCAGATAACAGGAAACAATTTAACACCCAAATACTTCTTTTGGAAGGGAAGAAGAGATGTATTTTGATGGGTGAGTTGCAAGGCAAAGTGTGTTAAAGTGGTGAAGCAGAGCAACAATAATTGAGGCAGATGTTGCTCCATTTAAAATTTTATTTTCAATATTTTAATTTGCTGTTACAAACCAGATTAGGTAAAATCTCCAATAAGATGAAAAGATAAATAAGGTAAGATAAAAATTGCAAACATGAGTGAAAATATACCTACATGTAGCTGAGAAAAGAAGTTTTAAAGTAGTGCCAGAAGGTGAGAGGAAAATTTTAAACAGTTTAATTTCCTTTTTATTATTTATGAGAAAAGCAGAAGAAACATACGACAAGTAGATACAACTTCAGAAAACCTGTCACGTTTTGATCTTTGGATAAAATTCCAGGACCCAGAAAAAGAGGAAATAATAGTTCAATCTACTTGAATGAACTCTATAATGTGCAGGTACCCACTTAATGCTTCGATTGTGCTGAAGGTAATGCTTGTTTAGAGACTCGCCCTTATGGCAACAGGATTTCAAAGTTCTCCATCTTTTCAGTGGATTTCTTAGGAGAAGCTGGAGGCTTGTACTGCTTCCCCTTCCACACTGCAGCTCAGACCAATGTTTTATTTAATTTCTAGACCTGTCAATCAAGAACAGTTATTTAAAAAAAAAAAGGGGGGGGTGGAGGAGGGGGAATTCTGTATGTCCTCTTTCTAATCCTTTTGTCCCAGAAGACCATAGAGATCAGCACAGGATGGTTTATTCTGGTGATGTAACCAGATGTGTTGTGCTCCTGGAACTTTGGTCTTTTTTTGGCTGGCTTTCCCAGACTGGACCACTACCTGAGCAGGCTGCCCCAGTTAGTTCATTAAGCGATCCAAGCCATTCAAACTTTGACTTATTTTCAAACATGACATGAGAATAATTATATATCCTGGGGTCTGAATAATGGAGCTGCATGTTGTCATGTCGTGTGCCTCCTCCTGTGTCTGTTCCACCCCCTCCACTCCTGCGAACCTCCCAGTTCTTCCCCATGATGAACTAATGGCTGAGAGATCCCATTTCTGCAGAGCTCTCTGTGGGGAACAATCACTGAATGGTTTGGGTTGGAAGGGACCCTAAAGATCATCTTATGTTGGGGGCTCTAGAGGTGGACACAGCACTCTGGGTGGGGTCTCACAAGAGCCAAGTAAAGGGGGAGAATCACCTCCCTTGACCTGCTGGCCATGCTGCTTCTGATGCAGCCGAGAATATGGGTGGCTTTCCAGGCTGCATGTGCATCCTGCCAGCTCATGTTGAGCTCACCAAGCCAGCACCCCAAGTCCTTCTCAGGGCTGCTCTCAGTCCTTTCTCTGCCCAGCCAGGTGAAAGCTTTAATGCGAAGACAAACAAACCTGCAATAAACCTCTGCCTCTCCTTGCCCAGGGATTCCACGCAGGATTCCTACACTTCCAACAAGCCGATTTTAAAGGCTACTTCACGGGAAAGGCAGAAACGGGGTGAGGGGACGGAAGGAGGGCGAATCCTCCAGAGCAAAACGCTCTGACCGCAAGGCATGGAAACGCTGCTGTTTCCATGCGAACGGCCGCGGTGAGCGGGGGGCCACCCACCCTCCCTGCCTCGTCCCGTGCCCCCGGCGCGGCGGGGCCGGCAGACCCGGCGGGGCTCACCCTGCGGGCGCTGACCGCGCTTCCCGGGCGGCGGCG
>NW_009952973.1:6162871-6163286 GCF_000747805.2 Chaetura pelagica | reverse complement strand
TTTTTCATGCCTCTTTGTGTTGTTGTTGTTGGCTTTTTTGTGGGGGTCTTGTTTTGCTGGTTTTGTTATTATTATTATTATTATTTTTCCTTTTCTTCCTCTAGGTTTTTCTGTTTATTTGGCGTTTGGTTTGTGGTTTTGGGGGATTTTTTTCTTTTTCTTTTGGGAGGGAGGGGTTTGTTTTGTTTCTTTTGGTGTTTTGGTTTTGTGGTTTTTTTTTCATTTATTTTTTTCTTTTTTTTTTGCTTGGTTGGTTTGGTTTGTGTTTATTTTATTTTATTTTTTAAATTATTTTTTAATTGGACTGTTTTGTTCGTTTTTGTGAGGAGCTCATCAGGGCAGCCAGGCGCGCTCCTGCTGCTGCTCCGTCCCTCCCGGCCGGTGCCGGTGCCGGGGCCGGGGCGGGAGGGGAGGG
>NW_009952973.1:6119694-6162819 GCF_000747805.2 Chaetura pelagica | reverse complement strand
GGGATTGGCGGGAGCGGCGGCTCCGGCTGCTCGGGTCTCTCAGCCTCCAGCCTGTGCGCTGCGGGGAGACATCATCTCAGGGAGTTCCTCCTGCTCTTCCAAGCCCCTTGCCCCAAGTCGGAGGCGGGCTCAGGGAGGGAGCAGCTGCCCAGCCCAGCCCGCTGCTGCCGCGGGCACAGCCGCTCCCCTGGAGAGCCTTTCCGCTCTGGTAGGGACAATTTCACATCCTCCGCAGCTTCATACTGGGATAAATGCTGCTTTAATGTTAGGGTTTTGCTGAAGGAGTCTGGCATGTTGCGACATGGTAACAAGAAGGCAACTGTAGTTAGAAAAACCTGGCTTGGGAAGCTTGGCAAACTTATTTGCCCTTTGTAATCAAATTTTCAGGGATCGATCTATCTATCTATCTATCTATCTATCTATCTATCTATCTATCTATCTATCTATCTATCTATCTATCTATCTATCTATCGCTGGTGCGCTCTTTGCGAGAAGGGGGATAAAAGTACCAGCCCTTATAAAAGGAGACAGTAAAAGCTGTGGGAATGTGAAGGAAGGTGTTCCACTGCTGTCAGTATGCCTTGGTGTCTAGCCAGGGTTCCTGTTCATCTAGCAGTTCTCCCTTTTCCTCTATCCCATGTGTTTTGTCCAGATTTCTGGGGACCACAAGCATAAAATGCCTTCTCTTGCTTCTTCCCTGTCTTCCTCTTGTAGTTGCAGGCTCTGGCCAGGAACAAATTGAAAGGAGGGAAATACCACCTTATACTTTAGTGTAATTTAAATTATCTTCATTGCGTAGTAGGAAAGTAATTAATTCCCTTGTATTTATGCTCCTCTGTTCAAAATGCTGCAAAGTTCAATTAGATCTGCAAATCTGATAGTTCTTATATTGTGTTTTCTTAAATCCCTGTGATGTTGGCATGGGTTGAAGTAGATATGCAAACTGATGTATTGCCTGAAAAAAACTAGTTATCTTGCAAAACATGTCCTTTTTAATACTGAACAGCTAATATGGACACTGTCACAGTACTTCTTTAAAAAGTTGGGATCTAATTAGCTGTTTCTTACAGCTAAAGTTCCAGATTTTAATTAGAGTTCCTGCCTTCAAGTTTAAACTGATTAAAGCAATGGCAAAACCACTGGTTATTTTTCAATGTTTGTTTAAACAAGAAAAGGGAAAGAAAAAAAAAAATAAAAGGAAGAGAGTAACTTTCAGCTCTTTGAGCTTAATGTTGGAAAACAAACCCTTTTTTGGGGGGGGTTATATCCCTGACTTTGCTGAGTGTGGGAGGGATAAGACGATGCTAGTTGTGTGCATTTTGTGTTAGAGTGAGGAAAGAAGCTAATTAATGGCAAAATATACATGTTTATTGTTGGTAGGGCATTGGTTGCTATCTGGAAGCCATGACTGGAAACTCGAATGTTTTTAATAACAAAGGTAGCATTGAATAACCTGTGAACATTCAGGTGCATTTCTCAATATTTAAACTACATATGAGGGTATGTTTGGAGACACAATGATGATGCTTCCTGATAATACTCAAAACTCCAGCAGTGTCTAATATTCCTGACCAGAAGTCTCATCCAAACTTATATAAAGCTGTCATGATGATTAAATACTGTCCAACATTACCTCCTCTATTAGTCTCATGTGCATACTTCTGTCTTCATTTTGCTGAAGAACTGTCGCTTGCTTTAAACTTTAAAAAGAAAATTCAGTGTATGGCTCATTCATGAGTACCCTGCTGTATTTTTAACAACTTTCTTCGCCTTTATAGGTGTTTGAGAGATTTGCAAATTGGTAATTCCTGAGGGAGTCGTTATGCTGATTAGACTTGCATAGTGGGTTTATTCTGAATATTTCACAGCACTCTTGACACTCTTCATGGGAAGAGTTTAGTGTTTTTCTCACACTGCTAAACACTTGCGACAAGACTTAGCAATGGGTGCTTTAAAATACAAAAAATGAGGTTTTCTGGAAAATATGCATAAATGAATGACACCCTTTTAAGATGCATGGAGGTGCATGAATGCGGTGCTTGGAACTCCCATATAAGACTGACAGATGAGCTTAAGTCTGTGAACTTACTTTGTTTCAGTGTTTGATCCAGTCAGAGCTGTGGTAATCCTCATATCATGACAGAAAGTTCTCTTGTCTGTTCAGATGTTTATTTTTTTTTAGTTTTTAGTACTGTTTGATAGTGACTGAATTCTGTGCAAAAGAAACTTCTTTGCAAAACCTTGGATGTTAATTTGAGATCTTAAGATACTTTAGGTTCAAGGCACTTCAATTCTCTGGTGTCAGGTATGCTGCTAATGAAACCTGTATAATTAAAAGTGTAAACAAATGTGACTAATTTTTTCTCTACTATGGTTATTCTATGTTTGTTGACTACAGCTCACATTAACTAATATGCCATCAGTTCAGATAATGAGATAAACTGTCATCTTGTTTTTTATATTTGGTGTAAGGTTTGTATATGTGACCACTGCAATTAACTTTTGAATATCCTCAGAATAACAGTCTAGCTTTAGACAGCTGGCTCTTCTCTTCTGGAAGAAGCAGGCTCACGTACTAGGAAAACCAATGTGCAAACATTAAAGCATTTATTAGATTTTTAAAGGATTTTATTAGCTAGTCTGTCCTGAGCAACCTTACCTGTGATTTAGGAATGAAATCCCTTAAATGTTTACTGCTACGCTTCCAGGGTGAAGAATGTAGGAAATGGAAGTTTCTCTGTAGCCTGTGGGGTCTTACTGGAATGGTCCAACTAGAATGATAGATCTGCTAGCAGTAATTTCCTGAGCTGTGTATGTGTCCTTGGAGCTTTGGTCCTTTTCTCTTTTGTTTTGCTTATCACTGGCTTCTGCTGTCACAGCCATACTGCTGTCAGATGCCTGTTTTCTATTTTTGCTGCCTTTTTATATTTCTGCCTGACCCTTTCTAGGTTTTCTACTTCAATTTTGTTTGGTTTGTGTATGTATATTATCCATTCTTAATATGCTAGATTCACTATCATGCAGAATCATATTACAGAATCATAGAATGGTTTGGGTTGGAAGGGACCATAAAGATCATCCAGTTCCAGCCTCCCTGCAGGGGCACATCCCACTAGACCAAGTTGCTCAGAGCCTCATCCAACACAGCCTTGAACACTTCCAGGAATGGGGTTTCCACAATCTCCCTGGGCAACCTGTTTCAGTGCCTCACTACCCTCACGCTAAGTAATTTCCACCTAATGTCTAACCTAAATCTCCCCTGTTCCAGTTTTAATCCATTAACTCTTGTCCTCTCACTGCAAGGTCCTGTAGAAAGTCCCTTACCAGCTTTCCTGTAGGCCCCTTCAGGTACTGGAAGGCTGCTCTAAGGTCCCCCTGGAGCCTTCTCTTCTCCAGGTTGAATAACTCCAACTCTCTCTTAGCCTTTCTTCATAGGAAAGGCTCTCCAGCTCTCGCATCATCTTTATGGTCCTCCTTTGGACTTTCTTCATGAGCTCTGTGTCCCTCTTATGTTGAGGGCTCTAGAGCTGGACACACTACTCCAGGTGGGGTCTCACTAGAGCCAAGTAAAGGGGGGAGAAGCATCTCCCTTGATCTGCTGTCCACGCTTCTTCTGGTGGAGCCCAGGACACGGTTGGCTCTCTGGATTGCAAGTGCACATGCTCATGTTGAGCTTCTCGTCCACCATCACCCTCAAGTCGGTCTCCTCCAGACTGTTTTTCTTCCAGTCTCTACCCAGCCTGTATTTGTGCTTGGGATTGCCCTGACCCAGGTGCTGTATACATGACAATGACATTATATGCCTTGACTGGAAAAAAAATTGGAATCTTTAAAGAGAAATGTCTTGTTATGTGAAATTAAATCCAGAATAGTCTTATTGTCTTAATAGCAGTGGAAATTCAAATAATGACTTAATAGAGGAACTTAAATCTCTTATGAGAATAACCTCGTTAATTATCAGGGTTAATGAGGTACATTCTTTAAAGAGAATAGAGTGATCACAGGTCACAAAAAGGACATCTCTTCCACCAAATAGTATTTTTCCAAATCATTGGTAATTGAAAAGGGGATTTTCTTCCAGGCAGATGCATGGTATACAGCAGTTTTTATCAGATTCTTCAAGGAAGAGGAATAAACACCTGATGTTAACACTGATGTTAAAAGGTCAAAGCAGTATGAAGTGGTAAATAAGTTTACCTTGTTTTGTATAGCCAGCTTGATGGTTCAGTGCCTTTTCTTCTCCAAGTTCATTGACAACTAGGCATATACCAAAACGTAAATCTCATTAGTTCAAGTGCCAGGATTTGGAAACAGTAGGAAGTTTGATAGTATTGCATTACTCTGTGCCATTTCAATGTTCTCAAGGATATTTCAGTGCTATTTGTAATGTCATATAGTTCCTTCTACAGAGGGGTTCTTCCGATGCAAAGACATGAAATGTGCTTTGGGCAATTGTACTGCCCCAGTACCATCGTTTTGGCTGTAGAACTGGTGTACAGAATTGGTGTACCTCAATATGAGAGGTTTTGGCAGTGTTGAGCCACAGGAGGGTAGGTCAATTTCAGACTAGGTGACTATTGAAAAATAAAAGTTTCTGATTTTATAGTGAAGATAATATTATATTTATGGTTCTTTTATAATCTTACAAAAGTCATGTTTTTGCACAAGCAGTGTGGCATTCAAGACTTTGAAAGCATTTCTGGTAGCTTGTGTGTTGAAAGAGTTATAATGTTACTGCCTGAATTTTGTACCAATAAGTTTGCATGTCTGTTGCCAGATTTCTTCACAAGACTGTCTTCCAGAATTGACCCTTCTGTGGTTTCTCAATCTCTGTCACACATGAGCTCTAGCCTGCCCTGGGACAGTGGTGCGAAGTACATCACATTGTAAAACCCAAGCTCATTAGCTGCTAACTATACTGTCTTGGCTGAACCTTTAGCGCTTTGGAGTTTAGGTAGCTGGCTGTGTTGTGTGCTCTGTGTGTCTGTCTGCAGAGGCAGTGCTGAGCAAGCAGTTGGAGGCAGTGGTTCTTTCTGAGTCTGCAGAAATATTCTCTGAATGTGCACCTGCCCATCCTGTATAAGAAACCATAAAGCAAAGAAAGACAAGCAAAGAAAATGGATCTAGATGCAGCTGCTACTGGAATTTTTTCAGATAAAGGGCAGTTTTGTACTTGATAAACTTTTCTTGATAGTATAAGGTATAGTGTGGAAATGAAAGTGGTGTTACTGTAGGTTAGCTGCATCCAGTCAGTGGTAGCCTGAACATGCTCAAATTGGTGTAGGTTTTGCTTTATAAGACTTAAATTCATTCCTTATATGCCTTTAAAGGTCAAGCAAGAGCTTGGTACATTTATACAATGTGAAGACAGAATAAAAACATGAGGCTGAAGTGACTGCATTTTTGCAAAGCTAAACTGTATGATATTAAGTTGCTTTGCTTCATTTATAGCAATGTGGTAGTACTTTGTAGAGAAAAAATAATGGTAGTCCAAACCCTCAGACTTCTGTAGAATAAAATATATAACTTAAAGTTGACAGATCAAAGAGGGTGGGATGTACTGGGAATGTTTCTGTGATTGCCCACTAGCAGCTGAATTCCAAGTTCAGACTATTTGTACCTCCAAATTAGTTTTATGTAGACAAAATTGGATGTCAAACATGATTTCTGCAAAAAGAGTATGTGATATTTGACAGTATTAAAATACTGGACTATGTAGGACATAGCAGAAAATGTGAAGTAAAAAGTACTTCAGAACACTGAACAGCTTAATTGCTACTAATCTGGTCAGCAGTGCAGTCTGAGAATCTAAAGACCATAAGCTTGCTCTAGTTGCAGTTCAGAACAACACTTCCTTCTCTGTGGCAAAATTAAGTTATTTAAAAAGGTAGTGGTCCCTGACTGATTTCCTGTAAGGCTTTCCACTTTCCTCAGTGGAACAGATTCTCTATACTATTTTATGTCTATGAAAGTATGTCAATTAACCGCTCCTTTGTGTTGTGTTATATTTTTAGTTGATGTGCCATTACACAGGTGTAGAGGGGACAAGCTGGGGAAGGGATGTGGCACCATGTTTCTGCAGGAACTTGTGGAAATGTGTGCTTCATGGCATCATATGGTTAGAGCTCCTAGTGAAGATATATAGGGTACAACTTCCGTGCATGTCAGAATTGTTTGGGTCCTGTTGGGTCATTGAGTGAAAATCTATTTAAGAGCAATAGTTCACTAATCCTCATTTCCCAATTTCTGTGCTTCAGCTCTCTAAAGGAGGGAAGAGTTTCTAAATGAAAGCATGGTGAAGGGAAGCCAGACCATCCTTGCAGTCATGGGAGCAGCTTCCTTGACCTCTCTAGGGCATAGTTTATGTTGTCATGGCTTGAGACTGGGTCTCATGGTTCTTCATGCACCCTCCCTTCCTCCAAAGTATTCTTCTTTGAAGTCTTTTCCAGATGGAAATTTTCCAATACCAATGACCTTATGGAAGAAAGGAACTGTAATGGAAGAAAGGTTCAAAGAGGAAAAAAGTTGTTAATACCTTGGTTCAGATATAAAATTGATGTAATATAAAGTCATGGAATGGTTTAGGTTCAAAGTGACCTAAATAATCTAACTCCCTCTGCCATTGGCAGGGACATGTTCCACTAGACCAGGTTGCTCAAAGCCCCATCCCAAAGACAGATACTTAACCTAAGGGACAAAATTTTGGCATGGGGTCGAGTAGTAATAAAACAAGAACTAGCATAAGATTTCTAGCTAACAGAGAAGTGAACTTTTGGAGCTGTCTTCTGATAAGGGCATATGTGTTATGTGGTCAGAGTTTTATAGGAAGGCCTGAGCTTGGTGTAAGACATTGTAGGACTTGGTAAGTGTAACGAAAGGAGGCTGGGAGAGTAATGTGGACTGTGACATTAATCCTGTCGTATTGCTGGAAATCATCGTCTGCAGTCCATTTGCATAGCAGAAGAATGTGAGACCTCCTGCAAGTCCCTGGTTATCTGGGTTGGCTGAGAGCCTCAGGTTCAGAGGGTTCTTGCTGCTGCTTTGGAGAAAGGCTCGAGGTGGCTTGTGAGAGCCAAACCCCTTCCAAAGTTTTTGCCGTCTTCTCACAGTGGTGTGCTCTATTCTGTTTAAAGCCCTTCTGACAAGTACAGCTGGACACAGGCCAGTTCATGTGACCTGGCTGTACTTCTGGCCAGTGGCACTAGTGTCAGTGCAGTGTAGCAAGTTTGACTGCGTAGTAACTATCAAATTTTCCTTCTCTATGCTAGCTCTACATGTGGATAAAAAGTCAGTAGAGTCAGCTGATGGATATGAGTTTTCATTAATACAGATGGTTTTCTTATAAAGATGATAAATATTTTCAGTCTTGTAGAGTTATGTTTAAAATGCATCTTCCTTGTTTGTACAGCAGCTTTTTGAAATCAAACCGTAAAATCAATGTCTTGGGTAAGTGGAGGTCCTATCAAACAATGTAGGGTATTGGATGGAAGATGGCATACCTGCAAAAAAGATTAACTGATCCACTCTCCACGACTCTTAAATGCTGGTCCTCACAGCTGGTGGGATGCAGTATTTTGTGGAGCTAGAAGAAAGGGTCTGACTGTCCATTTGAAGCAAATGCTCCCAACAAAATCTTGCTAGAGTAAAGAAATAATTCAACATTGCAATCATATATGGATATGCTGAAATAGACAAGATGGGCAATGTAAGGTCGAGCAAAGCCTGAGAAATTAATTTGTGACATGAGGAGTATGTAAAGAATGATCTCTCTGCAGCCACACACAGGGTAGGAGCAGAAAAGAAATGGCTAAACTTGGAGTATTTTCATTGTGGGATTGTTACATGCGTAGTCTCTGCTCTTTGTGAGAACATGTTTTCTGATTTTTTTGTCTTTTCAATGGCATTTCTACTAATAGTGTGCTGATTTTGTTCTGTCCTCCTGTGAAAAAAACTTTTTGACAAACACTGTTCAGTCAGCAAGAGTTTGAAAATAGCCATCTTTTATTTAAGCAAGGAGAAGAGTGCCTCAATTGCATGTGTTTCTCTTTGAAAGAGAGTGAAAGGCAATGTTACAGAGAACAATTTTGGCAAGCAGGAAGAAAGCTGAAGAGAAATGACAGAGTGTGTAAGGGCAGGTTGTTTGTTTTTTTTTCCCCCTACTGAAAGGGTGGTTAAGGAATTTAAAGAGGAATGCTAAAAAGAATTTCATGGAGAGGAAGATGAAGATAAGATTACAGAAAATGGAGAAAGGCCCAGGTAAATTATAGGAAAATGAACCTGTAAAATCTGAGATAGGGGTGGGGTGGAAGTGAAAAGGAGGAGAGGAAATACCTATGATAAGTGAAGATTGATATGAAGTGGATGAAATTATCTGAGTGGAAAAATAGTGGGGAAAGGACAGAATTGAGATATGGAGTGAAATATGATGATCACTTTATGCGGAATGGGAGAAGGAAATGTTGTTTTAAACATGTGCTTTGTTTAACTTCAAAAGCCTTTTCTTCCCTCGTGCTACAGGAACATTTTGGGCCTGAGAGGGGTGGGGCTGCCACATCTCCATGCCCTGGGTCCACCCAGCAGGAAGGTTGAACGTTTGTTCCCAGTGCATGCAGATGTGGCTTCTGTGCCTGCACCTGTTCGCAGTGCTGCATGTCCCAGTGGCCCACCCCATACTGGCACCTAAGCTCACCCATCCCGGTCTCTCTGGCAGCTGGCACCCAGGGACATGGGCAGTCCCACCCTAGTTTCTGCACTCAACTCCCCATGTGCATGTACACAGTGTATGGAGCCCCTAACTGACAAAAGAGTTAAAGACATTTAATGAATAGACAGGACAGATGGCACTGCTTGGGGCAGAGCACAGCCAGACAAGTGAACCAAACAGTAAACTTGTTGCACACAACTGGCTCTTTTTATCCATTTGTCAGTTTTCTCACACTTGTTCATCTCCAAATAATGTAAATTCATCCCTTTCCCTGCCTTTGGTTCCTCCTGTAAACATCCGATAGTAAGTCCTGTGCAATCCCCAAATACTTTTTTCTATGCATTCTATAATGTGTCCCACACCCGTGGACAGTGACCCAGCTCTGTCCAGGAGGTGGTCTGATAGTGACTCAGCTTGATGGGTTTTCACACCTGGACACTGGGGCTGAGGCTTTGCTGCGACAGCCCTGGAAAGGGTCTGGATGGGGTCTCTCACCAAGTCCCTAATTTGTGTTCCTGATGGCCATTCTGCATCTCTGTAGTCCTCTTAACTTGTAGAGATGGGCCTCTGAAGGGCTGATTGCTCCTATGATAAGCCTGGGAGGAGTTAGGCAGGGTAATATTTGGAGTCCCCCACCTGCCTCTGTCTCTTTGCTGCTTTGTTGGAGTGCAGATGAGCTTTTCTTGTGTAATGTAACAGTGTGCAACCATCTTCATTTTCTGTGGGAATTTTAAAGAGGAAACTTGTTAAGGAAATACTTTGTTAAATAATATCTAGGAATGAAAAAATAGTAGTTGTTTTGGGGTTTAGGGTGCGTGCTTGCTGCATCCTTGCTTGGCTTTATGCTCTGGAATACAAAATGTATTGTGTGACCTGTCAAGTCTAATCAAGTTAGATTTTATTTTAAAACCTGAAAGTGATTATTCTTCAGTTAAGGGTCTAGTCATAGCAACTGACTAGGTTACAACACTACTTAAACGTCTGTGAGGAATCCAGATAATGATGATAGTTACAAAACAAAAACTGAGGGAGTGTTTGTGATTGCCTGTGGCAATGTTGTAGCTAATGGGATGTATTTCAGTGTTTTTCCAGAATTGCCATCAATATTTCTTTGTGTCTTTAAGAGTTTAGACTACTTTTAATGACTATAACCATTATAATGACTTATTTTTAAATCACAGTTAAATGTATGCATGTTCTCCAAAGTTGTCATTAAGATACACTTGAACTCATGAAAGAATGATTGTGTTCATCATCACAACTAGATTTTTCAGTGCATTAGGACTGGAGAGAGGAGCCTGCACAGAGAAACTGTCAAACTGAATTAGACCCTGCAGAGGGTATTGGAGAAAGTAGCACAAAGTTGATCAGATATGTTTCCAGGAGTGGCAATGGGTAGGCATTCAAAGTCTACGTTTGTTATATATTTTACACCAAGTGTTTACGGTCACCTACAGGAAAAGGCATAGAAGTATGGAAAGAGAAATGTAGGTAGAATCTAGTTCAGATCTGCTGGAAAAATGGAGCATCTGGCTAATTAGACATTAAAGGGCAGTGTACATTATTTTGAGAAACGTGGAAAAATTAATCCAGGGTGCTGCAGGATTATGGCTTTGACGTCAGTGTTATTCGAGTTCTTAAACTGCTATTGGAGGAAGGAATAATTTCGTGCATAATGGTAAAAGAAAAGTAGAAAAAGGTATTAAGAGCTTACCAAAGACACTGGTACTAAAGAAGGGTGATATCAAAAGCCCCTTTGTCTCAGATGTGCTTATATAGCCGTTTGTATAGCTAAACTGTAAATTAGATCAATTTTGATTTTTAAGAAGCAAAACTTTCATTCAACCTTTTTTGACATATGTCTTGTCATTAGTTGAGAGCTTTACTTTGATAAAATGGAATTTGAGAGGACATATAAATATTCTATTAATGTGTGTGACTAATCAGAAGGAAAGAATTATTTAGAATAAGAAAACCCTGATATTAGAGCAACTGAGCATATTTGCTGTATATTAATTTACTTTGGAAATTAGAACAGGGTTTCTAATAAATAGAATAGCCTCCTAATTGAAGGTAGTTTATATTAAACCAAATCTTACTGCATGAAAGTAGAATCTAATAAATTTATGAAAAAGCTGTCATAAATATGATGAGATGACTGCCAGAGCAAGGAACTAAATTCACAGAGCAAGGGAACTCTTTTCTGCAGTATCTTCCTAAAATAAAATTCACATAAAATGAAAGTATCTATACAATGGAAGTATATTTGATAGCAGATGCAGCTCTTTCACTCCATGATATCATGGAGATAAGTTATTCAAACAGAAGCAACCAGTTTCAACAAACACAATCAAATCAAAACCGTTTGGAGAGAACAGAATTTTCCATAGAAAGAAAATGGAAATTTCAACACATGTAAATTGAAAATTGCCATGAAAGGCTAGAAAGGAGTTTCCTTGGGTTTAAAGTTCTGAGATAGTTGAAGAATGTGATGTGACAAAGGATGAATACCCTTCCCTTACTCTAGTCTTCTATTTAAAATTAGGTTTCTTTGATAAGCAACACTGGTCATTGTCACTTCTGCCTTTTCCTGGGATTGAATATCCCTGTGTGATATGTGCCAGTCTTTAGAGCAGAAATTTTTGAATGTTTTGGCAAGGTTAAAGAGCTGAGCTGGGGGAAGAAGATAACTGTCAAACCCTGTTGGAAACTTATATGCACTGATGCTTCAGGATGGGGCCTTGAAACAAAAAGGATTGATTCTTGCACAAGGAATGTGTTTCTTCTTTCCTCAGAAGATTTATTTGCCTGTGGAGTTTAGTAGACCTTGAAAACACCCATTTTTGTGCTGTGAAGACTTGGACTTTATTGGCTAAAACCTCTCTAAAACTTAATGGCTGGGCCAAAGCAGGATTTATCTGAAATCGCAAATATTGAGTCATTTGGACTGTGGGAGATGAGGGCATGAGCAGCCCTACTGACACATGATGCCTGATGCCAGGAGCCGTGGAAGAGAAAGCTGCTTGGAATCAAGGGTCCTGCAAAAGCAAAACTAGGAGGAGAAAATGATAGGGAAGTGAACAAACCCTGTAGAAATAAGTGCTTGACACCTGGGAAGTGAAACTGTAGGAAGGGGCAGTAATATTTGGAGCCTAGGATGGAAAGTTGACATGCTCAAAAATAATAATAGGATCATAGAATTTGCTGAGTTGGAAGGGACCGATCAGGATTATTGAGTCCTATTCCTATCCCTGTGTAGGGCACCCCTAGAATCACACTATGTGCCTGATTACTGATCTGGCCTAAGTATTGATCTGGCAGGATATGGCTCAGATGAAGATACAGAAGAGATGAGAAGGAGCTAGTCAAGAATATCAGCTCAACACCACCTGTGCCATTTGAGAGGATGAGGGGATGCAGGCAGGTGTGCCCACAGAAAGCGAGGAGTGAAACCTGAGATACTAGTCTGATGGCAGTGTAGACAAAATGTCTTGTTGGTCTGAGTTCTTGATCACACAAGTGGTAACACCATGACACTCTTACCCATTTTGGGTATTGTAGCAGATCCTAGTCACTTCGCAGATTTCTTGGGTGTATGTATTTACTATAACTGTGTGTAATACTCTTTTCTATACTTTCTCCCCTCTTTCCATAGAACTGTTGCACAAAATCCTGATGTGCTCGAGATAAATTGGAGCTGTATGACTGTAGAGCTCTAGTTTCATTTTATTGTGCATGGTGAATGAGGCAGGGATTGTGTTTTTCGTAGTCAGACAGTGCAAATATGGCTTATTATTTTCTACCCACATAGGTCCTGTTTGATGCTGGTCAGAGTATTGGCAGGTATTTTTTCACTGTCTATTTCTCTCCATTTCTGGATAAGCAAATCTGAAAGTCAGCATCTAATCTGCAGAATAATTAGCTGATTGTATCCAAAGTTGAAGGAATTTTAGTGCTCATTTGCTGTAGAGAGTATGCCAGCTCTATCAGCTAGTGTCTGGGGATCTCTCTGAGCCAGTTATCATGTCTGTCTATTTAGTAACCATCAGTATCACTATGGAAATAAAAATATATTGTAGTAATGCCTTTTGATTTAGCAGATTGGTAGTAGTGTAAAGCTTACTCCAGTTCCTTTTCTGCTGTACTCTGTAGTGCTGTCACCACTGTAGGACTTTTGCAGTTGTACAAGTTCCACTTTTAATCTCCTGAAATAGTTCTTAAAGAGCTGGAAGGTTCTATATGCTTTAATACTGTAATTTGCTATGCAGTTCCATGTTGGTGCTTCAGGCATTATGTTGTCTGTAGTTTTTTGTGCAATCGTTACAGGTCTTGCTGCATTACTTAAAAATGCACAGGGAGAGTGCAGATACTTTACTGGAAATAGACAACAGAACAGTCTATCATCTTGAGAAAAGAAATAATATTTTTCCATTTCACCTTCAGTTGAATAAGAATCGAAGTCTGTTTCTAGATCTCTAAATTACAACTTTATCTCACCATCACTACAATAATTCTCTTGAAGTGTAGAAAACTTTGTTACTGCAAGACCAATAAATTGCAATCTTCTATGCTGAAAAACTAGTAAGAATTATGACAGTTTTGCTTTTTGGGCTAATAATAGGAGAGTTTCTTGATTTCACCAAAGAACAAGTAATATAGAAGACATCTGCTGTTTAAAATTCTGAAGGAAGATTTTGCTTCTCAACATTATAAACAAAAAGAAAACAGTAATTTAAATCGTGTTTAAAGTGTAATTAATATCCCATGTGTTATTTACATTTTAGCATTATTTAAATCACTTGCAAAGGAGGGAAATGCTGGAGATTAAAAGAGCTGATGGCTTGCAAAATTGACAGAGAAACTAAACGACTTCTGGTAGTGCTTAATCAACTGGGGGAGCAATGATCAACCTGACTGGATCCCTCAACTTTGTAGAAATACAATTGGAGTGATTGTTAACATCTAAACAGGTAAAAGCTGCTCATTCTTAAGACCTTTATTGCTTTGGAATGCAAAGAGATTTATAACATTTTGTAATGACAAAATCTGTTCTAGAAATGGTAATATGTTGTAGAAGAACATGTCCTATACTTTCTTAAACTATTTCCAAAGTAGTTTTATAAGAAAAGTTTTTAAAAAAATAATTGAATAAGAATATTAGAGAACAAAGAGTTAATGTGCATTTATTTGCCTAGGCTACAAGGTGATGAGATGAAACAAGATGTGTCTTTCCTGAACAGGTATATTTAAGTTAGAATTCACAATCTTTTTTTCCTTTTGATATGGAAAAAAAAATATTTTAAAAATTGTAGTTTTATAATTCTTATTAGTCTTTTTTTTCCCCTAGTAGAATAATTTCTGTAGCTTGTGTTGCATAAAATAGTGCTAAGTAATGCTTATTATAAGCCAGGCAGCTTAATTAAATATTTATACAAACACTTAACTAACAGATATAACTTTTAAGATTTAACAGACCACCTGCTCAGCAACTGAGATAGAGCAATACTGTTTTCAAAACTGGTGTAGTTATTAATGGCCAAGAAACATCCTGGGTAGAGCTCCCAGAAAATGTTTTTCTCATCCCATTTTTAGCCTAAAAAAAAAGAAAAAAAAAAAGAAAGAAAAAAAAAGAAAGAAAAAATTGCTTGAGAAATCATAAGGCTTCCAAAGGAAAAGGAAGGATAAGAGTGGGGAGGAGAAGGTAGAGGAGAAGTAAGAGAGAATGGTTAAGAGAAGCAGCTTGAAATAGCATCCAAGATGGCTCTTTCTTAACATAGGAGACCCAAGGTCAAATCAGTGGCATCTCTGCCTTATTCTAACAATTGGCTAGTTTAACACATTTTTTCTCTCCATAATCAGAGCTGTCTGTGCTCTGCCTTCAGTCCAGAATAAGCATAATACTGTGTTACTGTCACCCATCTTGCTGTGTCTCTTTCACAAGCCTGACTAGCAAGAATGTGTCTAGTGCTGGTCCTGAAGCAGTTTGCCATGTACTTGTCCATGTAGATGTCGTTTGTATACTGGAGAGGCATGTGTTAAACTGAAGTAAACCTCAGCTGTTGTTATGAAGATAAATGTCACCAGCTTAACTGCTGGGATTTTTCTTCCAGCTGTAGAAACCTAGACAGGCATATCAAAATAATTTTGACTATATCTGTTTCAGCAAGGACTTTGTCTGAATGAAATAGATACATCTTTCAAGTATGACATCAAGTAGCACTTAAATGCAACTTTTTGTCTTGCAGAGGTGAGGGATTCTTGTCAGACACAGTTACTACACTTCCATTTCTGCATGTGAAATAGTTTTCAAGTTTGTTCAGTGACACTGAGCAGTGAAATGGCCTATCCTCTGTGCCTGTGTCTAGAAGGAGATGAGATCCTTGGAGTCACGTGCTAATGCTGTTTCAACAGCTTTCATAGAACTCATGTATTTCTTTATATGTTCATCTGCTCAGACAGGCAACGAGGAGAAGACTGTAGAGAAGCTTCAAAATCTGACTGGGTTGGAAGGAGCCCAAAGAATTAAATCCAAGTCTACATCCTTGACAAATGGACCATTAAACAGTAGATATGGAATTATAAATGTACAAATTCTTAACCTGGCTCCTCCTAGCCATTTCTGCTCTGAACAGGAAAAAAAAGTAATTAAATCCTACAAAATGAGAGGAATTCTTCTTCTCAAGTGGGCCTGAGAGGGTTGATCTTTTTCATAGCTAAGGAATGTTAGGTATCCCCCTACTACATAATTCTTTTTTCTGATGAAGCAGCAAAGAATGTGCTTTCCACTTTTTCCTTATGATGGTAGTTACCCCTACTATCATATAGCCGCTATGTTACCATCACGTACAGCAGTAACCAGGGTAGTAGTAACCACTGTCATACTCTGCAGGAGTGCAGAAATCTGGTCGGTGCTATAAGTGGCTACTTTGTCTCTCAGGGGACAGTTGTAGCATCCTCACCAGACAAGCAAACACACCAAGTCTTACTGAGCTTTGAGGCTGCATTAACAGGCACAAGTATTGCACATCTTGCAGGACATGATTTGAATATTTGCTATCTTGAACTTCATGATGCTGAAAAAGTGAATAGTTTGCCACAGCTCTCATTACTACAGTGTCAAGCAAGATGTGGTTTTGACAATGTTCAAGTTGAACTAGCTGCTTATATTTGACATAGTATTCAAAATGTTAAAAATCACACCATTTTCTCTGGCTTTCAGTCAGCATTTTAAGCTTAGTCTTTGTGTGTTGTCCTTTAACAAATGTTATTAAGGATAGCAGAAGTGGCAAGTACTGCAAGTACTCCGAAATAACAAATAGAGGCCTTTTCATCTAGTGAAACATTTGACAATTGAGAGTGTTTCTGCTGGGAAACATTGCTGGCATCCAATTAGGGAATTTTCTGTGACAAGAATGGCCTGAATGATTTTATGTCTCTGTTGGACCTGGGGGTATTAGATCAAAAGCGGGACATGAGCCACCAATGTGCAGTTGCAGCCCAGAAGGCCAACTCCATCCTGGACTGTATCAAAAGAAGTGTGGCCAGCAGATCAAGAGAGGCGATTCTGCCCCTCTGCTCTGCCCTGGTGAGACCTCACCTAGAACACTGCGTCCAGCTCTGGAGCCCCCAGCACAAGAAAGTTGTGGAGCTGTTGGAACGTGTCCAGAGAAGGGCCACGAAAATGATCCAAGGGCTGGAGCACCTCTCTTATGAGGACAGGCTGAGGGAGTTGGGCTTGTCCAGCCTGAAAAAGTGAAAGCTCTGGGGTGACCTCATAGTGGCTTTTCAGTACCTGAAAGGGGCCTACAGGAAAGTGGGGAGGGTCTTTTTACAGGGGCTTGCAGTGAGAGGACAAGGGGCAATGGCTTTAAGCTGAAAGAACAGAGATTTAGGTTAGAGATCAGGGGAAAATTCTTCAGTGTAAGGGTGGTGAGACACTGGAACAGGCTTCCCGGAAATGTTGTGGGGGCTCCATCCCTGGAAGTGTTCAAGGGCAGGGTGGATGGTGCTCTGAGCCTTCTAGTGGAAGGTGTCCCTGCCCATGCAGGGGAGTTGGAACTCAGTGATCTTTAAAGTTCCTTCCAACTTAAAAAAACTTGTGATTCTCTGATTTTATGATTCAGAACACCTACCCTCTGAAAGAGCAAGTGACTTGTCAGTGGACCCTTGTCATGTGTAGCATTTCTTTTCCTGCTTACCCAACAGCAAAACAGCCTGCAGACTATATGTATTCCAAACAAAGAAAAACAGAGTAGGAAATTATCTGGCCTAAGATTTATGGAGGCTGAGCTAAGTAGGGTTCCTTTGTGGAGAACCACCCCACAATGGCTGCTGGCTCCTGAAGGCTATTAAGATCTACCAAAAAACTAGTTTGTTGTTGCCAAGAAACCCAGAAACATGGTAAGGACTCGATAGCTGGTGCCCCTTGTTCTCCTTGTCACATACAGGTGTTTGTGGCCAAACCACCTGGGCAAACAAGTCATTTGTATGTAGGGGAGCATGAAGTTGTGAGTGAGCAAAATCTTTGGAAGGATGAGTGTGAGTGGGATATTTGCAAATTCGCGTCTTCCCCTTTCATAAGATCTGATGTAGCAATTTGCTACAGTAACTTTCCCAATGCTGATTAGTACTTTCTCATTTCATGCTGAAATTAAACCACTGTCCAGTCATAGACAGGAACAGCCTTTGGTTTCCCTACTAGCATGAGAACTATTGGTAGGGTTAAGAGGTGTAAAAGGAAAAAATTGGCTAAAACAATTTATGTTTTTAAAAAATTGTGTGACACTAGACTACTAAAATTTAAACCATAAATGAAGAATAAGTCAGTGGGGAAGGAAAAAGGCTGGACAGTGTCTGTTACTGAGTATTCTGTATTAATTAGACAATTTTTAATACGTGCTTTTATTTTTTATTGTAATGTATCAGCATTGGTCATTGTTTGACCAACCTTATAGCCTTCTATGAGGAAGTAACTAGGTGGATAGATGATGGTGGGGCAGTAGATGTGGTTTATCTTGATTTCAGTAAAGCATTTGACACTGTCTCCCACAGCATCCTCCTAGATAAAATGAGGAAGTGTGCTCTTGATGTTCAAGTAGTGAGGTGAATCATGAACTGGTTGAAAGTCAGAGAGTTATGGTCAATGGGACAGAATCTAATTGGAGGTCTGTGACTAGTGGAGTCCCTCAGGGGTCGGTACTGGGACTGGTGTTGTTCACCATCTTCATCAACGACCTGGATGAGGGCACAGAATGTACCCTCAGCAAGTTTGCTGATGACACCAAGCTGGGAGGAGTGGCTGACACACCAGAAGGCTGTGCTGCCATTCAATGAGACCTGGACAGGCTGGAGAGTTGGGCGGGGAGAAACTTGATGAAATTCAACAAGGGCAAGTGTAGAGTTTTGCATCTGGGGAAGAACAACCCCAGGTACCAGTACAGGTTGGGGGCTGACCTGCTGGAGAGCAGTGTAGGAGAAAGGGACCTGGGGGTCCTGGTAGACAGGAGGATGACCATGAGCCAGCAATGTGCCCTTGTGGCCAAGAAGGCCAATGGCATCCTGGGGTGCATTAGAAAGGGTGTGGTTAGTAGGTCAAGAGAGGTTCTCCTCCTCTTCCTCTGTTCTGCCTTGGTGAGGCCACATCTGGAATGTTGTGTCCAGTTCTGGGCCCCTCAGTTCAAGAAGGACAGGGAACTGCTGGAAAGAGTCCAGCACAGAGCCACAAAGATGATTAAGGGAGTGGAACATCTCCCTTATGAGGAAAGGCTGAGGGAGCTGGGTCTCTTTAGCTTGGAGAAGAGGAGACTGAGGGATCATCTCATCAATGTTTACAAATATGTTAAGGGGGTTTGTCAGGAGGACGGAGCCAGGCTTTTTACAGTGATGTCCAGTGATAGGACAAGGGGCAATCCGTACAAACTGGAACACAGGAGGTTCTACATAAACATCAGAAAAAACTTCTTTCCTATGAGAGTGACAGAGCACTGGAACAGGCTGCCCAGAGAGGTTGTGGAGTCTTCTTCACTGGAGACGTTCAAAACCCACCTGGACCCGTTCCTGTGTGGTGTGCTCTAGGTGATCCTGCTCTGGACTAGATGGTCTTTCAAGGTCCGTTCCAATCGCTAAGATTCTGTGATTATAAGTAATTTTAGATTAATAAAATTATTCTTTCATCTCAACAATTATATTGATATATCAATGTAATGTAATTCTAGTATATGATTTCATTATACTTTATTATTTATTTTTAGTACAGGCATTTTTAAATGGATATATGGGGTTCCTACAGATACCAGCAGCCTTGGGTGGGATTAAGAAATCTTGGGAGTGCAGGAGGCTGTTTGACGTTTGTTCTCCTTGACCATTTCAGTATTATAACATGACTTTATCACTGTTGGGCTCCCTGTTCTCAAAAAGTGTGTTATCACTGACATTACCTTCAGCACAGATAAATTATATTTACAGACTTCAGACACATATCAAGAACAACTCTGGTGAGCAAGAGGCATTTTGCAAGCCAAAAGAGTAGCTGTATGACACATGCTATATTTTTGTGAACTGTCTTTTCAGACTGAGAAATGTAAGTATTGAAATAAACATTTGTACTCAGGTACTTGAATTTGCGTTATCTCTGGTGAATGGTCAGACTTATGTAGCAAAGCAGTGGGAAAGACTGCATAAGAGACAATAGATTTACTGTCTATCAGGTTTTCTTTAGGTTATTTCTAGTATGTAAAGCAGTTTGCCATTTACATGTTGTTTGTTTTGTATGCTTGTTTAATGTTTACTAGACTATAATATAGTACTTTTTGTGCCTGGAACCTGTTGTTTTCCAGGGCCTTGTATGTAGTGTAATTAACTCCCCAGAGTGAAAGGAGGAAATTCTTGGACATGTTTCTTTATAAGAGCTTTGCAGAACTGTAGGAAGAGAAGGAGGAGAAATACCAAATTACCTGATGCTTTCTGTGTCCCCACAGCTTGGCTGGGGAAAAAACTGCATTTTCAAATCAAGGAATGCTTTTAAAACAAACTCCAAAACTTCTCTTGTCTTCTTCTCTAACCTTTACTGGAAGCCTTAACAGTAATGATGAGGTTTTCTTTGGCTTTCTGGAAAAAAAATTAAAATAGTAATTCCATTAACTTCAAGGGTAATGGTATTGGATTGCAGACATTCTTAATTTTTTTCATGACATCTTTTCCTAAATGTTTACATATCAAGCCTGTGGCTTTTTATGTCCTCTTTCTGAAGCTACATACATATCTGGAAGACAGTGTGGTGGTTTCACTGTATTAATACTTTTATTTGGATCTTATTTTGTATATTGGATTTCTTAATTGCTCAGGGGAAGTGCAGATGAATCAATGTGCTGGGAGCAGCAAGAAAATAATGTGTTATTTCATGCTTGCAGAAGTGGTGTCTCAGGTGAAATGGTTGTCTTCAAATTGCCTGTTGGGAGAGGTGGTGTGTTAGAAGCATTGATCTTTGACTTAAACCTAGAACTAAAATTTGTCTAATGAAAAAGCTGCCAAAAATGAAAGGTCATACAAAATGCAATGAATTTTTTTAACTCCTCAGGAAGGATTTCTCAAAGTACACTAATTTCCTGTTGATTTACCTAACCAGAGTGGCATTTCTGTCACTGTTCACTGAACACACTTTTAGTTTTATTCATAGTTTCCATGCAAATATAAATCTTCTAAGCAGAATTTGGCTTACGGAAACAGTCCAGACTGAAAAAACAGTGTTTTTGATTCCTTATGAAATATGTCAAATTGGGTCAAAAATTTTATTGTCTTGAATCAATTCAGTAACAACTGACCTTGGATATAGTATTTTTCTTCCTGTTTCTTAGCAACAGGAAACTTTTCTACAGGATGACTATTTAATATCCTAATCAGTTTTGAAAGCTTTTATACCTAAAGAGGAACAGATGGTCTAAGGAAATTTTGTTTGTAGTGATAGAGATAGGGAATTTCAATAGATTATTTTTCCTCATTTTATACCCTGTTGTCCTGCCCTTGCAGTTATGTAATGCCTCCTTGATGGTAACAAAAAACTTCTGTCAGGAACAGATTATAGAAATAGCAGTCTTCAGATGCTACAGGTTGGGTTTTTTAATATATGATGCAAGAAAGCAGGTACATGTGTGCTCTTATAGCTGTGATTGCATACTTTATAGAGAGTGTGAGAATATGGATAGTTATATTCTGTAAGTGTTGAACTGTGTCTGAGTAAATGAAGAAAGCATTATCTACAGTGTAATTTTGATCACTGGCATTTGCTTACTCTCAAAACCTATAACGTGGTTTTCTTTCTCCTTTATAGCTTCTGAAGTTCCTTTGTGTTTCAGTGAGAATATTTTTTTCTAAAGGTTATTATGTGACTTGGCTTTCATATATAAGTTTAAGTCATTAAGGACATTGAAATCTGGAGTTCTGAAACAGTATGTTATCTGTTTGGTGGTGTTAAACTTCTTGCTTCCAAAGATGCAGGTTGAATGCCTGCAGGAGATGACAGAAAACTATTCTAGTTTTGGTTGGAAATTACATTTAAGATCATCAAGTCCAACCATTAACCTAACTCTACTGAATCTAGTGCTAAACCACGTCTCTCAAATTGAATAATCTTGGATTTTTCTACATGAGTTTAAAATTAGTATGTGAGACTTGGTTGTGACATTGTTATAGCCACCTGCAAAGGAAAGAATAAGGAGACCTGTTCTTCTAATTCTCTCTCCAAGTGCTGTGCAGTACCTTTCCTTCCTAGTTCCCAAAGTTCTTAGTGCAAAGGGAGAAACCTTCCTTCCATCACTTAGTTGCTCTCCTAAGGATAATCCTGTATTGATGCCCAGAAATGCCTGACAATCAAATAATCTAAGTCATCTGTTTTTTTGTGATTGCTGGTTTGTTATTCAGGCAGTTTTTGACATGCAAGTTGTGGTTAGCAGGTAGACACATGACTTCAGTTTGGTGAAGAGTGCTGCAGTAGAGTGTGTGTGTGTATGCACGCATGTATACAGATACGTATATATAGCAAATGACACATTTAGTGCTATGGGTGGTGCATTTTTTTTCTCTTTATTGGCTTATGTCACACTTTGTTTATTATTATATGAACTGATACTGAACTTGTTTTTCTGCTCTTGAAGTTTCAAGACTTGTCACCCAAAGTCAAATGCTCAGTAGCCTTTGTTAGAGCTTTTTTAGCTGCATAGCATGAAATGATGCTGTCTCCTGCCACAGAGCCTCCTTGACATATTTTGTCTCTGTTGTGTTTGTATGTTTTGTACTACCTTATTTTAGGAGCCAGCCTAGAAATATTTCTAGTCACAACTTTCACTTGTTGTGAGAAAAGGCAATGTCATCTTTGTTTAGTTCCACTGAAGTAATATTTCTCTGAATTCCCACATCTTTACATTAATTATTTTCAAATGAAACTCAAGTGTGGAGCTTTACTATCTCTTTTTCACCTTCAGAGAGGAGCTCTTCCATTTTATTGTGCTTCTCTTTCTTGTATTGTAATTAATCGGTTGAGTTGAACGAAATCTTCAGTTTTTCTGTTTTGACATATTCCAACCCATCCACTCCCCACTCCAAGATTGGGCATAAAATTAAGCTTAGAACAGGCTCACCATCTAGGAACAATAAAACTCTTTGCTGAGATACATTTTGTGCCTCCTAATGAATCCTTCCAAACCTTGAGTCTGTCTAGTCATATGTCTGGTGCTGGCATGTCTGATCCAGAGAAAAATGAGGGTGTATTTTCAAAAATTGTTAAGTTAGCTACAGGGAGTCTCCTAGGAGAAGCAGGAAAGAAGGCAAGCAAAGGTGAAAGTGGGAAATACTTTGGTTTCATTTTTCTTCTTTCTGTCGTATTTCCCATTATCTTTTCAAGGAATGACAGGAAAAAAGAATAGAGCATGACTTTTAATAGGTACCTAGCCTAATGTTAAAAATGGAATATAAGCTTTGGTTCTTGAAATCCTTCATGGGAAGTCACCACATGTAGCCATGCCTTAAAAAGTGAAATGCCTGGTGCATTATATTGCTTTTCTGTGTTTTTGTCTTTCTGAGAGGTGGCGCATTAATCAGAGGAAAGGTAGTGAATCTCTAGACTCTGTTATTACATCTGGCTCTTTAATGCAGAAGTGATAGATAGCACTTCATCAATAAATAAATAGTTGGTATTTTTTTTCTTTGTGTGACTAGGGAGATTATAAAGAAGTATTGTCACAAAGCACATATGTGAAATTTGAGGGGACGTCTGGTCTGTCTGAGTAAATAAAATCGAACAAGAAAACACCAAACAACAAAACCCACACAATCTAAAATATCTCACAACCTCCAGTCCCAAACAAAACCAACCAAGCAAAACTCCCCACCAGAAAACAAAAATAAACACATGCCAAAACCTCATTAGAAGTTCTATTACTTAGTGTTATGATAAATTCTAAATAAAGAGATAGCTGCTGCATTATGTTGACAATTTAATCTGTATCAATGTATAATCTCACAATAACCAGATCAAAATGCTAAAGAAAGGAAGAACACGGATTGGTACCACTCTAGCATCTAGAGCACATCCATTTTCTTGTCATGCATTATATTGCTCTTTAAACATTTTAATTCATAAGGTGGCCCTTTCTAATTTGCTTATTTTAGATTTGCTAATCAGGAATATAACCTACTCCTACTGTCCTCTATAAAAATAACCTGGTGGCATCACAGTTCACTGAAATTAATAAGCTGGATACCATATGTAATCCATTGTAATGTATCTCATCTGTCACATTCACTTTAACATATCTCAGCATCTGTTAACTGGAACTTGATAGATGTCATAATTAATGGAATTTAGAATTCTTAATTCACAGTTCCTGTATCAGCCTTTATCTTGTTGAATATTTTATCCAGGAAGAACAAATATAATAGTAGTGAGAAAAAAATAATGAAAAAACAACACACTTTACTCATGCAAGTTTATTTTTGCTGAATTCAAGTTGGGTATGTTATACATTATTTGAAATCAATGTTGTTTTATCAAGCTGGTTGTTATACCAGTTGTTCTCAAATCCTCCTGCTCCCCATTTCTTCTTTTAGTTCTTACACCACTAACTTGGTGCTTTATTATTGTCATCTAATGTAATGTAGGCTTTTCTTTTATGAATGCTGATTAATTTTTTTCTTTATGTTCAATCTCAAATTTAGCAAATCATTAGTTCTTTGCATGTGATCATGCTATGTAATCTTGCATGATTATTTAGGTAATAGGAAACAAATTTCCATGAAAATGAGTGTGTTTGTAGTTTGTCCATAAGGTTAGATGTGGCAACATAAATCTGCAAGCATTTACTTTTCTACAGATATCTATGGACAAGGCCATCAGGTGTGGGTAAGCAGCATTTTCCTGCTATAAATTAGATTGTAATGTTAATAGCATGTGGTGGTCTGTTTAAAAGGTAAGTTTTATAGACCAAAACCCACAAAAAGCCTGTCTGGAGAATGTTTAAATTAAGTAAGCGTATCTGTGTTGTCTTTTGCTGCCTATACTTTCAAACCTTCTGCATCGCACCAATGTAAATGCAGCCTGTCTGTTAAATTTTATAAAATAAACATGCTTGTTTAGGCTTTTTTCTAGCTTTCACACATTCTATTCTAGGTCTCAGAAAACTGTCGGAGGTATTTGTAGCAGCTCATGAGACTTTTTAATGACCAAGGCAACCACTTACAGCGCTCTTGTTTTCATCCCTGCATGAGATAAAATAGGTTGTCATTTATAAATAAGAAAAAGGAGGGAAAAAATCCCCCAGCACAATACTCCCAAGCTAAATAAACAAACAAAAAAAATCCCTAGGCCTTAACCATCAAACCTTGTTGACTTTTTCTTCAATTTTTGCCTTCAGGTTTTTTCTTCCTTGGGAGGAGGGTAAATTTAGTGCATCTGGCAACTTCTTTTTGTTTGGCTGTCATATTAAAAGAGTTGCTCAGCTATCTTCTGGTAGCTTCTTCGCCTACAACAGTAAAAATGCTTAAAATTTTAAAAATATGTCAGAATTCACACATACCCACACAGAATCTTTAAGAGTATGGTGTGTCATCTAATCATTCTTCTCAGTTTTGCTCCAGCTTCTTTGAGATCGTTCTTCTCTCCTTTTACTTTTCAGTGAATATTGATGGAAGGGATAGAAAGATAAATGTATATATTTGTGTCTTGTGGTAATGACTGATCTGTTGCCCTCCTGGGATACTGGCCAGTACAGAATTTATCGTATATTTCTCATAAAAAAAACTTGAAGTTTGGGACAGTCCCCATTTTTTAATGAGTAACTTCTTCCTTGCAGCATTTTGAAGTGCTTTTTGAAGCCTATAGAATATGTGAGAAAAGCATATGAAGAAATACAATAGAATTCATAGAATGATTAAGGTTGGAAGGGACCTTAGATAATCTAGTTCCAGCTTCCCTGCTGTGATCAGGGACACCTCACGCTAGACCAGGCTGCCAAGGCCTCATCCAACCTGACCCTGAACACCTCCAGTGTGTTCAAGTTCAATGGCACCTGGGGTGGGTTGATTTTAGCCAACAGCCAATCACTACCCCAGCATCTTGCTGTTGCCTGTATGATGAGGAGAAAAGAGAAGGTGAGCAATTCACTAACTGCCATAGGCAGATGCCAAATCACTTCCAGGAAGGCAGGGTCTCCACAAGGATAAGTGAATGCCATAATGAGGGATATCCACCCTTCCTCCTCGGTTCACAGGAGCATTTGTTTCTGTCTATAACATCACATGCAGATGTCCTGGTTGTGCTCCCTCCCAGCCTCTTCCTCTAGGACAAAAGGCTTATTTTACATTTGGGTTACATAGCTGTAATATGTAAAATATAAGTCCCCAAGTATATTCTACTTTTCTCACAAATGGTTTCAAATCTTGACATGAAGTCATAATTGAGTTCTTTCATTGCTGTCATGGAACAAATGGGTGGGAAGAGCATATGTCAACTTTCACATCACTCCACTTGTGCACAAGCTTGTGGAACATCTGCTGTTATGGCACTTGATTGCTCTGACAATTCATTGAAAGGTCAATAACTTTTTTTGTCTCCACTTCATTTTTAAACTAGAAATGTCTTCCTGGAGGTGATGTTTCTTGTCAAGTTGTAGCAGTAGTATTAAGTTGCCATGTATGTATGCAGTTAATTTTAGATCTAATTTGATTTCTAAATGGTTGGTCAGTGAATGCCATAACTGTGTTTCAGATACTTGGTAAGTGGTGTGAAACTTTCACAATTTTTCTTGCTTGTGCTTCTTAAATTGCAGAGTAAATATCTTCTTGGTTGATCTGTTAGTCTGACGTCAGTACAGGGGAAGATGATGGAGTGGATCATCCTGAGTACCGTTATGCAATATATTCAGGACAACTAGGTCATCAAGCCCAGTCGGCATGGGTTCATGAAGGACAGGTCCTATTTGACTAACCTCATCTCCTTCTATGACAGGGTGACACAATTACTGGATGAGGGAGGGGCTATGGTTGTTGTGTACAGTGACTTTAGCAAGGCCTTTGACAGGATTTCCCACAGCATCCTCCTAGAGAAGCTGGCTGCTCATGGTTTGGATGTGCATATGGTGTGCTGGATAAAAACCTGGTTAGATGGCCAGGCCCAAAGAGTTGTGTTGAATGGAGTTAAATCCAGTTGGCAGCCAGTCACAAGTGGTGTTCCCCAGGGCTCAATGCTGTGGCGTCTCCTGTCTGACATCTTTATTGATGACTTGGGTGAGGAGCACCTTTAGTACTTTGCAGATGACACTAAGTTAGGTGGGAGTGTTGATCTGCTTGAGGGCAGGAAGGCTCTGCAGAGGGGTCGAGAGAGGCTTGATCTATGTGCCAAGGCAAATTGCATGAGTTTCAGTAAGGCCAAATGTCAAGTCCTGTACTTGGGCCACAAGAACGCCCAGCAGTGTTACAGGCTTGGGGAGGAGTGGCTGGAGAGCTGCCCAGCAGAGAGGGACCTGGGGGTGTTGACTGACAGCTGGCTGAACATGAGCCAGGTGTGTGCCCAGGTGGCTAAGAAGGCCTGCATCAGAAATAGTGTGACCAGCAGGACCAGGGAGGTGATCCTGTCCCTCTACTCAGCCTTGGTGAGGCTGCACCTTGAGCACTGTGCAGTTTTTGGACAGTGTGGCATAGGAAGGACATTGAGGTGTTGGACAGGATGCAGAGAAGGGCAGCTAGGCTAGTTAGGGGTCTTGAGAACAGGTCTTCTGAGGAGAGGCTGAGGAAGATAGGGCTGTTCAGCCTGGAGAGGAGGAGGCTGAGGTGAGACCCCATTTCTCTCTACAACTGTCTGAAAGGAGGTTGTAGGGAGTTGGGTGTTGGCTTCTTTTCCCTAGTGGCTAGTGATAGGACAAGAGGAAATGTGGTCAAGTTGCACCAGAGGAGGTTCAGATTGGTTATTGGGAAAGATTTTTTCACAGAAAGAGTGGTGAGGCATTGGAACAGGCTGCCCAGGGAGGTGATGGAGGCACTATCCCTGAAGTTGTTAAAAAAAAGGGATATACGTGGTGTTTCAGGAGATGTTTTAGTGGTTAGGGGTTGGACTTGATCTTGAAGGTCTCTTCCAACCTTAATGATTCTATGATCTGTTTACTAAAGGACTGCTTAATCTGTGAAGCTAGAATTTAGCAGAAACCCAGGTAACAAATAATGATAACTTTTTTATTTTTTACAAGCGTACGCAATCCTACTTGACTTAAAATACTAGCAGCTTTTCCAGAGTCTTGTAGTGAGTGAAGTAAACCTGGGTTTCTGGAACCCTATTACATAGATCTTAATTTTTTTTTCCCCCTGTTGCCTTTATCCTTCCTTTATACACCAAATTTGGGAGGGTGGGAAAAAACCCTGCAACCTCATGCTAAGGAAATCCTCCAAAAGAGGTCTCCCAGGTGTAGTTAGATTTGTTCCTCTCTTGAAAACTATTGCACTTAATATTTTTCTCTCCTGTCTTCACTGTCTCTGCCTTTCACTCTGTAAAGTGACAGTCCAAGCTTGTTTCCTTACACTCTTCATTCCTTTCCTTGACATTTTATTGGCTTTCCACTAACAGTATTAGACATACTTCCACTTCCTTCTGTGTTTGGTCCTCAGAATTCATTCTTAGTGATTTATGTAATTTAATTATTTTTTTAAAAAAAAGTTATGTGATGCCTTTAGTTGTGAACCACAAGTGGTTTGTTCACTAAACCTTCCAGAATATTTTATTTGTGGAGTTGCATTCTTTTTTTTCTTTTTTTTTCTTTTTCTTTCTTTTTTTTTTTTTTTTTTTTTTTTTGTTAATATATTGGAGAGATTTTCTGCAAATAAATTGGGTTCTTGTTTGTTCTTTGCCTGTTGGGAAACATTGCAGTGACTCCCTTTGCACTTCCTAGCTTTCTGAGCACTTGTGCCAAGACCTGCTGTAATTTTCTGTGAATATTGCAATTTGAATACAGAGAGTTGTCAAACATATGACTAATCTTTGCTTGCAACACTTCTGTTGTGTTTTGGCATTCAGGCAGACTACTTTTTCATATGCATGTAATGTGATATATCTAAGTTCCCAGTATTGTTAATTTACAGCAGCCTTGTTTTTGGAATAGTTTGAATTTTCTGATTGTATATCTCATAATACAGTTTTCTGACTTGTATTTCTTTTCTTTCTGCCCTGCCACCCTTACTCAGTTATCAGAACTTTTACTGCAGAACCAGATAATTTTGTCAAGGTACAATTTCCCACAATATTGCTTTTTGAATACTTGGACATTTTTTGTGTGTTCTGCACAACATATGAGAATGTGAAGCATACATTCATTCAAAGCAGAATGGAATAGTGATTGTATTCCAGTATTTACAATGATGATTCCACCAAATGTGGGAAAGGGGCTTTAAAGGAAGGTGCTTGTCCTTGAGATTGCAGAAGAAGGAAGAAGTTAAAGGCTGGTGTTCAGGTGAATGGAAGATACCTATTAACCTTGCCAACTGCAAACTCTAGAACTTTATTCATCTAGTGGTAGAAAATACTACTGGAATACATGAAGAGATTCCCATTATTCTATAAGCCGTTTGCTTTCACGAAAACCTGGGAATAATTCTTTTTGACCACTTGTGAAGTCCTAGTCCTTTCCCTCAGCAAAATATTTTCTCATTCATTTCTACTAATGTGTAGCGGTTCTTTTACCCTCTGAAGATGAAGTTTCAGTACAAGGACTACTGTAAGGTCTACAAGGCATATTTTTACTTGGGTTATCTAATGACAGGTAAATTTTAATAGGAGGGATGGGATTTCTGTCTCCATATTTATTTCCCATAAAATAAGGTCAGTTCTTACCTCTATCCACTGCTGATATTCTGAGCAGCAGATGTATGCTAGTTTTAATACCTGTGTAGTGCAAGGAACCAGAAATGAGTGTGATTCCTATGTCACTGTAATTTCTTACATAAACCTTTAATATCTTAAGGTATCTCTTAGAGAAAATGGTTGTTTTTTTGGTCTAATTTATAATATAGTATTCTTAATGCTTTATGATAAGACCAGTTCCATCTGGTGGCCCATCACAGGTGGTGTTCCCCAGGACTCGGTGTTGGGGCCAGTCTTGTTCACCATCTTTATCAATGAGCTGGATGAGGGGATCAAGTGCACTCTCAGTAAGTTTGCAGATTACACTAAGTTGGGGGGTTGGGGTTGAGGGTCGGAAGGCTCTGAAGAAGGACCTGAACAGGCTGGGTTGATGAGCTGAGGCCAAATATGTGAGATTCAACAAGGCCAAGTGCCACAACCCCATGCAGCTCTGCAGTGTTGGGAAAGAGCGGCTGGAAAGCTGTCCAGAGGAAAAAGGACAGATGGTGTTGATCAACTGGCTGAATAAGAGCCAGCAGTGTACCCAGGTGGCCCAGAAGGCCAAACAGCATCCTGGCTTGTATCAGAAATAGTGTGACCAGCAGAACTAGGGAAGTGGTTTTCCCCCTTGTACTTGGCACTGGTGCAGCTGCACCTCAAATGCTGTGTTCAGTTTTGTGCTCCTCACTACACGAAAGGTATAGAGGTACTGGAGTGTGTCCAAAGAAGGGCAGCAAAGCCAGGAAAGGGTTTGGAGAACAATCTTATGAGGAGCATGTGAGGGAAATGGGGTAGTTTAGTCTGGAGAAAAGGAGGCTGAGGAGAGACCTTGTCACTCTCTACAACTACCTGAAAGAAGGCATATAGCAAGATGGGGCTTCTTCTCTCTAGAGATGTGTTACTTCTCCATAGTAACAAGCAACAGGACAAGAGTTAATGGCCTGAAGTTGCACCAGGGAAGGTTTAGATTGGATATTAGAAGGAAATTCTTGACTGAAAGAGTAGTTAAATACTGTAGCAAGCTTCCCAGGAAAATGGTTGAATCACCATCCCTGGAGGTGCTTAAAAGACATGTAGATATGGTGCTCAGGAGTATGGTTTAGCACTGGACTTGGTAAAGTTAGGTTAATGTTTGGAATTTATGATATTAAGGGTTTTTTTTCCAACCAGAACAATTCTGTGCTAAACTAGGATTTAGTTGTAGATGAACTATGGAATACCTGTTCCGTGGAAACACAGTATGGATACTTTTTCCCAACTGAGAGTACAATGTCTGGAGTAATTTTAAATTTGCTTTTAATCAAGGAATCATAGACTATTTTATGTTGGAAGGAATCTCTGGAGATCATCTAGTTCAGTGTCCCTGCAGGGAGCAGGGTCAACTAGAGCAGGTTTATGAGGACTGTATCCCAATAGGTTTTGAGCATGTGCATGTATGAAGGCTCCACAGCCAGCCTGGACAGAGCTTCTTACAGTATTTGATCCTTATGGCATGTCAGCCAGTGTTACGGGGACAAACAGGATGCTGTGCTGGAGTCAGGAGCAGGGAATACCAACGTCACCACATCAAAGTTTTTTCATAGGTTTAAGTATTTGCTGTACTTAATTTTGTGTCTGTTGACCTGTGACTGGGCACTGCTGACAGGAGCCTGGCTCTGTCATCTTTAGTTCCCAGCATCAGATTTTTTGACAGATGGATTAAATCCCCTGCGCCTTTTCTTTACCAAGCTGAACAATCCCAGCTCTCAGCTTCTCCCCAAATGTATATGCTTAAAATCAGTCCTGGCAGGTCTTAAGATAATCTTAAACTAGTACAACAGTAGTTACTCAGAGAATTGTGCAGAAAATGGGATGATGCTGAATTTGGGTGATGGGAGGATATGAAGGCTTAACTTGCAAACATAGGCAAGACTTTGAAAGAGATGCTTTATTACTGTATGTACCGACTTTTATACCATTCAACTTAGTATGTACTTGAGATCTTCAGTACATGCACTTGAATTTCAACAGAAGGTTATGCTTTTTGCCAAGTTACAATTTAAGATGTGTGAAGTAGAAAATTTATAATTTGGTATTTTTGGAACCTAGTTTATCTGGGGGAGAAAAAAGGCAGAACAGAAATTGGTCCATTCAGCTCTTTTATATATATATTTTTTTCTTCAGTCTGTCTTTATTTGGTTCATACGCTTAATTTTTTTTCACTGTGTCTTTTAATTTGATTCTATGAGTGAATTATGTTTTTCAATTTTGCAATGTAGTTTCTGGTTAAATAAAAGGCTTCTTTTTGGCTGTAGTTAAAAGATGGTTAAAATCCCAGGAGGGACTGAAAGATTATAAAATATGTAACAGACAAATAATCTACTTTGTATCCCATGCTCTGTCTCCAGGAATGAGTTCTTCCATTTTAGAGTTTCTTTTTAGTTACAACAGTCACCAAGTTTAACTTGCTCATGTGATTCCTGAATACTTTCATGAAGGTGGTCTTTAATGTTACTCTAAAGTGTTCAGAATTTGCTGGCAGTGGTTTTATGGTGACAGTCAAATGATAGTCCTTTGCCTTCCGTAATGGTCTTGTCTGAGCAGAAAAAAAAAAAGAAAAAAAAAAAGTGTATTCTGGGGGAAAAAAAAAGATGTATATTTGACATTTTACAATGCTGTATGTCTGTCTCCCTTTCAGCACTATTTCTGTAAAGCTTTCTGGTAAATAGGTTAGGGTTTGTTTGTTTTTTGGGGTTGTTCAGCCTGAAGAAGAGAAGACTCTTGGGGAGTTAATCCTGTTGGAGGAAGAGGTAAAAACCTCTTTAATATTACTTTTTTTTTTTTTTCCTGCAAAAATTAAGTTCATAAACACTCTTGAGTATTTTTTTTTTACCTTTTCCCTTTCTCCTCTCTCTTTTACCTCACCATCTCAGCTTCCCTGTCAGTCTTTAAATATGACAGAGACAGTAATGTTTGGGGGTGGAGAGTGATAAGATCATTACAAGTCTGCATCAGTAGTAGCGAGTTGTTTAGTTTGCTGAAGTTAGCAAGTTTGCTGAAAACTTGAGGTGTGTTTGTATATTTCAACTGGTTTGAAAAATATACTTGAAAGTTCTCAAGCCTTAAATTCACATGGGGATAGTCCTGCAGGTTATGTAGTTGGAGACATCTTGCCTTAGTCATGTTTAACCAAAAAAACCCCACTAATCTCTTAAATTACTTTGTTATTGAAAGGAGGTATATAGTTGAAGAAGATGAAATAGACAGTGCTTTCTGCCAAAGAGTAATTTAATGTTTTATGTTACAGACAGTGATTCCCCTAGATTTTAGACAGACTCTTTAAAACTGTTCTGTGGATAGAGGAAATGTAGGAGGTGACATTCTTGCCCTTTAATCTAAAAAAAATTCTCTGCTGAAAATGTATGTCATAGAAACAATTGATTCATAGAGTTGTGGAAGAATAAATTAATGACTGATTACCTAATGCTACAGAAAGAGAACACAAAGACACAAAATGCATATTTTTTTAAAATTCACCTCTTGCTTTCATACAGGAAAGCTGCAATGTTTGTTACTAGTATGCACAGTAGTTCAGAACAGAAGAAAAGTGTCCACTTTATACTGACTTGTTGCTACCTGTTAGATAATTCAAACTGGGAAAATTTTAGAGGTTAATTACATGTTAGGCCAGGGAAAACATTGTTTTTAAGGCTTTCATTGTGTTGACAATTAATTGTCATTTGTCACCAAATCTGTGTTCAGCATTTTTTATTCTATTTATACTGTTTCATTTTTTTTGTTTGTTTGTTTAGCCATGTTGTTTTCCACAAAGAAACTGTTTGTTAGTTTCCTTGTTGAAGGAAGGAATAATTTATAGAGAACATCTGAAGCTTCAGAAGCTGCTGAAAAGATCTACAGAGCTGAATATAAAAAAGCCCAACATACTATGTAGCCAAGTAGCTTTTCCAGTATTGAAAGTGTTTGATACAACTCAAGGTCTGATTAGTTTTTTCCAATAGTGTTGGTGACTTGTTTTTTCTGAAATTCTGTTATAGGTATAAGAGATTGTTAACAGTGGGTCTCTAAACATTTTTTTAAATTAAGATTAGATGCCTTTTGGGGTGTTTGTGAATTAGATTTCAAGTTGATATATAGTTTCCAAGAGAATGGGGAAAATGGTACTTTTTTTCCAAAACTTTGTAAGTATTGGTGGGTTAGGAGAATATTCAGATATCTAGCGTAGGTATTTAATTTAGGAGTTGTCTTTATGCAGCAGTTTTATGTTACTAGGCAGTCTCATTAAAAAAATGATTTGAGGCAGGTCTAAACCTAAGCTCTGTGAAGAGCCTGTCAAATCTCTATATGTAGATGGATTATTTCTGACTTGTTTCTGCATCAATATGAGGAAAATTCTAGTATCTGATTCCCCTCAAGTGGATGGAAGAGGGAGAGTAAAAAGCACTATCAACACCATTGATATTGGTAGTGAGATGGGTGTAGCCATAAACTACTTGGGGCTATCATCACAGCTGATGAATCATAGACTAATGTAGGTGGGCAGGGACTTCTGGAGAATCCAAATCCAGCCTTGTGTTACACATGGTGCTGATCAGAGGAGGTGCTCCTCCAGGCAACTTTTGAGTGTCCCTTCTGGGTGGAGATTATACAGTCTCCTCAGGAAGCTTGTTCTTCTCCTTGGGAAGCTTGGGAGCTTGTGCTCCCAAGATTCTCAGCTGTCTGGTGAGGAGAAGACTAACTTCTTCTAGTAGTCAGATTGCAACAAAAACAAGGAATGTTGTGATTTGCTCCATTGTTTTCATCCTTTCATCCTTTTCCTTGGAAGGAAAAGTTGTATTTTCATTCTGTTAACTATCACATTTTCTAGAACTATATCTAACAATGACATGGAAGAGTAACATTATCACAGAGGTTTCCCTGGATACACTGAACTAGCTGTTTTGCTGTTTGGCTTTCTTTGTCATCTTCTGTTTTCTGGTCAGCATTCTTAGCCTAGACTGATGATGCTTGTCCTTGTAAAAATATTGCCAGTTCTTCAAGTGCTGACTGGGAAGATTCATCTTCTTAGTTTCCTTGTTCTGCCTTAGTCAATCCACATACACACAGGTATTAAATTCACAGCTAGGGCATGGATTTCTCCTGATTTCTCAGTATGAACAATAAGATAGGTTAGAACTTGCTGTCAGGAAGCTTCTGTTATGTGCCTAGTATGAAATGTTTGTCTAAAAGTTGTTGAGTGCTTAACTGCTGTTGTGTGTACTGGTACCACTGTTTTTGCTGTTCAACTGTAAAGCAGCAAAAGTCATCTTCATGTGGCTGCAAAGAGCAACTAACGGCACAGCTGTTTACCAAGATAAAACTTCATACAGTGACATGTCAACCAACAATGGAACCTCAAAAGCTTGTCGGATTTAAAGAGGTTAAAGACTCGGATAAACCAGGTTGATGGTTGTTTCAATTCAGATCTTTTAAGTTGACTTACTCAGCATTTCTGTGTATTTGAGACATTAGTGTCATTGTTTCAATTCAGATCTTTTAAGTTGACTTAGCATTTCTGTGTATTTGAGACATTAGTGTCGGACTTCATTTAAAGTTCTACTTGAGTAATAAATTCTCTGGGACAGCAAATGCTAAGCATTTCAGGATGCTATGTAATGGTGACAGAGGCAAAAAATGTTTTTCTTGCTGTTTGTGAAGAACTGTTAGAATTGTTGATTTACATCTCATTACAGTTTTTTCTGTTTCTCTGAAATCTGTTGTGTGAGAGTTAATCAGCTCTCAATGGGATTCTCACAGTCTAATTGTGGAATGTTTTGTATTAATAAACTGATTTTTTGAGTGCTGTAATCAGCTGGTATGTGTTAGACAAGTTGGCTGAAGCATCTACAGGAATTGGTTGACTTGTTTTAATTTCATTACCAATAGGCACTGTCTGGCTTTCCTAGTAAACAAAAGTTTACAAGATTTAAAAGGAGACAGTAATAATAAAAGTTACAGCTTTCTGATTCCCCTTAGCTATCCCTTTATAAGTAACTAAATGTTTTCTTAAAATAAGAAAAAATACCGTGGGGAAGAATTGAGACACCTTTAAATTTTCACTTTCTGGATGGGTACATGGAAAATACTATTTAAAAATAATAATAATTAAAAAAGCTTTATTCCATCTCTTGAACTTCCCAATCTTTGTGAAGCCTTTTAACGATGGAAAGAGCTGTTTTTCTTCTAATGGAAAAAACATATACTAAGGCTCTATCTTTTTCTTCAGTGGTATCTGACATGTCTTAGGTTTCAATTTCCTTTCTTCTTCACTGATAAAGTTTCTCCAAAGAATTTGTTCTTTCTGAGCCAACAAAGGTTCTGTCGAATAGGTACTTGTAGGCTTGACTACTCTATCATCCCTGTTATTCATCTGAAATGTCTGAGGTGAGATGGATTCTGTAGCTAGCTCCATATTCAGCTGCCAAAACTCTTCCCTGTCCTGTCTCCTGCTGTTCTTCACTGGCTTTGTTACTGCCACAAAATGTCACAAATCCCCTATAGCAGTCACTATGGAAAAGGAAAGTATGGAAATCTATGGCTTTTCAGAGACTTCAGATTTATAGTCAATGTTAGACAATATTCCTAGGTACTGTATATGGGTGGTACATAGACTCATTGAGAAGACTAGACAGCTGTAAGCCACAAATTCTATAATATTATTAATTATTACTTTTGTCTTAAATTATTTTGTTACTTGGAAACAGCCCAAAGCAATAGTAATGTATTATATGTTGAAAATTTAGTTGTGATAATCCAGTTTTTCATTAAAACTGGAGTGTAACAAAGGTTTAAAAGAATAAAACCCAGTATCTAAAATTAATTGAAAATTGGAATAAGTATTGTTGCACTGAAAATGTTCTAATAATTGTGTTTTAATCCCAGATTTAAATAGTTTGATGCTTTAAAATCATATGAGAGGGAAGTTCTGAGAAGTGTGATTTTAGAGACATTGGTTTTGGTATGTCCAAATGAAGTCAGTCTAGTGTCTAACTCGCTGGTCATTGGCTGTAGAGGGAGGAGGTCACTGAAAGCCTCAAGAGCCTCATTTTAAAGTACACATTAGGAATGTTGTGCAAAGAGAAAATGTGGTTGGATTTTACCACAGAAATGTATTAGCTCCTTGAACTGTGTATGGAAAGTGGACAGCAAGTAAGGCAAGCAAATGAAAAAAATGTAAAAAATACAGTTGGGGAAGTAGCTCAAAGGAAGAGTTTTGGATTAACCACAGCAAGGAAACCAGGAGAAAAATAACACTTTTGAGACAGACTGTAATGGGGATGAGTATATTATTAGAAAGAATGATGGAGGATAGACTTAAAAGAAAGAAGCAGTAGGATTTAGTGAAAGAATATATACAGAGGACAAAAGAAAGGGGATGAAAGATGAGAGCCTGGAAATTTGGGTAATGCTGTCAGGGAAGCTGGTGAAGTTGCCTCCTGAGAATGTGTAGATGGAAATATTTAAGAACTCTAGTATTAAATGGTTAGGCAGCTGAGAGAAATGTCTGTTTTTTATTTTTGGCACTATTGCCTCTGGGGAAAACTGCTAAAAAGTTAGTGCTGTACATTGTCAAGATGAATTGTGGTGCAGAGAGATGCTGGTAATCACTATTCAAGCTTCTGAACTGAGCACAGATTCTCTTTTGAACCTTTTTTTTTCTAGAGCATTCAGTCAGTGGGGGAATTGGTTCTGCTACCATTTTAACTTCGTGTGCTATAAATATTACCTCTATTACTATACAGTTCAGTAGCCAGTTTCCAAACATATCTGGTTCTGTTTCACTTGCCAGATGAAGTTCCTTATATCCACAACTATTTCCACTCTTTGTAAATGGTTTTTCTTTGTATCTTGTTTCATTTGACTGTTAGGAATGAATCTTTTAGCTCTACATTGTTCTGTATAGAATTAAAAGGAAGTTTACAGTTTGAAAGAAACAAGTACATCTTAATCACTTTGCAGTCAGTTTTGTTCCCTCTGTTATTATAATTAGACATGAAACCCAGTTAGTATTTCTAAGTGTTAGTAGTATCTCTAAGCTAGTACTTGCTCACCACAAGTTTAACATTCTGAAAATAAGCTCGGTCATCTCTTTAAAAATAGATATAGAAAGCTGAGGGATTTACATACCTGTCAGGATGTGCTAGGAGAGAAAAGGAGACACAACTAAAGCTACAACAAAATTCAATCAGGAAAAATGCTTTTGAATGTTATGAAAGGAAAAATGCTAGTTTTCAGAGAAAACTTTATATCCTTCTAGATGTAAGGATGATAGTTTTGCAATAGAACAATAGATGAGTTGGATATAAACTGATGTGTAATATTTAGAATGCACATATTTATTTATTTCAGATTTTTTTTAAATTTTTGTTTGTCACATATTCCAAAGGGTATTTTTAGTGTACTGAGCTAATGAAAATCTCTACTCAGTCGTGTCAAAAGTTGTTGATAGAAGCCCTTGTGAAAATACGCTTAATTAAGAGCGAAAGGGCAATGGACTGTTCAGAAAGAATAATTGAACTGGAGCTTACATACTGCGAGTTAATAAGTTATTGCCATCAATAAAAATAGGGGGGAAGAAGTGAATCTGCCTCCCAGTCTTGGATTTTGTTATCTTTTGAAGATCCTGCTACTAGTGGTGTCTGCAATTTTCAAGTTGTGTAAACTTTATTTCTGGCACTTGATAGATTTCATTTGTATATTTTCTATATAAGCTTATTTGATAAAAACTGTATTTAACACTTTGCAAAGTCAGTGTTGGAAGTTTTTATAAAGATTAAGAGAGTAGAAATGTGTATAGTAGTGCTTTTTGACTCTCCATAACGTATGTAACTCGAATCAATGTAGTATCAGTCTGATTCAAATAAAATTGACTAGTATTGGTGAATGTTGCATCAACTTATAATGCCTAGGGAATGGCCTAAGTTGCAGATCAGAAGTGTAGGCTGTTACTTCCTTTTTGTTTGGTTTATGAGGTGAACTTTAAATACATACTGAAAACCATAGCTCATTATTTAATAGATGCATTTATAAAACCAAAGAACAATAATTACTCAAATTTCAGTGCAATTTCTTTTCAAATGATGCAATTTACATTCTTAAATTTTCTACTTTGTGAAATCTTTATGATTGCTTCTTAAAAAAAAAAAAAAAGAGAGGATTCAGGTTATTTTTTGTTCTAACTAGTCAATCTTGAAAATGTAAATTTCATTTTATTAGAAGAAAACCTGGGTATCTACTTTTCTTTTTTATCTAAAGTGTTCAAGTGATGGAAATATTTTGATCAACAGCAGTGATTGTAAAATAAGATAGTGATACAAACAGAAGGCTGAAATCCATTTCAGGAAGCATATTTTAAAGATCACTGTTTTAGGGGCAATGCAATGCAAGCTGGAAGAATATGATGTCATGTAATTTTTAAAATAGCAAATGTGGGTAATTTATATATTGTGAAAAGTGATGGATTTGAAAAAAAATGTTTGATTTTTGTAGATTACATCCTGAAGAATCTTTTATACATGAAAAATAAATTTGTTTTTTCTGGTAGGTTGTTAAATTCTTCTGCACAAACTATGATGAAAGATCTGAGATTACTGTTCTAAAATAATCATGATCACATGCACAAATTGAAAGGGCCTTTGGGATAAGGGTCAAACAGGTGATCTTTTCAAGGTAATTACATTTTAGGTTTTGTTTTCATCTATGCATCAAGCAATTAATTAAATGAAAAATTTCACTTGGCAGAATTGCTACAACAGATCTAGTACAGAGGTGCTTATTCCGAAAAGCAAAGAAATCTCTTTTTTAAAAGGCATTTGAGTGTCAGTTGAATATTGATTACTACAAGACACATTCTTTGTATGTATATAAATGTACTTGGTGAAGTATATTCAAAACTCTTCCATTTCAAAGAAAAACATATACTCTGCTAATTGTTTGGTTTCCTAGGAACACCTGAAATTTAATACAGGTAGTAATGTATGGAACAAAAATTTCTGTTTAATCTATGTGTGTGTGTGTGTTCGTAAAACAGGAAAGTCTTCTGAGTGTTATACATGGCCATTCTGATAGGGATGATATTCATGGCTTCTCCAGGAATAAATTGTAGTTTTTCTGAAATTGATAGGAAAGTAAATGCTAGCATACTTGTATATTAACTGGAATGTGTTTTACTGATTTGTCAATACTGAATGTTGTTGTCTTTTCTTTGTTGGACCATTTAGCTTATGTATGATTACAATAATTAAAACAAATCACAATAAACCTTGATATGGACCACCTCTTAAATTTACACTGATAAGTAGAGCTAACTGAATTTGAAGATAATGAAGTTAATGTGTAGTTTCATTCATATTAGTGTTATAATGAAAAGTTTTATACATTCACAGAAGGAAAGTAACATCAGCATGAACATTTACTGCAACACTAACTTTAAATTTTGGTTCTCTTGTTACAACTTTTTAGTTTTTTTCCACTGAAGGAAATGAAGTTCAAGTTCTGATCTGTAACTGTTCTATGTCAATTATAACTAATGTATTGAAAGGATAAAATCATTTATCTTGGCATATAGGACTATATTTTTTATTTCACCAGCTACCTAAACCCTGGTGGTTTTTAGGCTCTAGACATCTTGTATGGAAATAAATATTTTAGGCTTTGAACAATGTTTTAATGATAATGTTTTTACTCTTTACAGCCCTACTTTTTAGAGTAGCTTAAAGTCTGTGTGTGTGTATTGCCAAGACAAACAACTTCAAGATAGTCTATATTTTTAAATGGACATTTGGTACTCTTTTTCAAGGGGACAGTACCAGCCACTGAAAGTAACAAGTTGCTTAACAGCTTAAACAAAGTTTGTCTGAAAAATGTTCCATATTTCTCTACTATTTAAAGACTGCTGGGACAATATAGTGAAAATATAAAAGAAAAAAATCTTGGAGTTTTCTGTTTCTGTCATGCCTCTAAATACAGAAACTTTTAATATATTGTGTCTTACACACATTTACCACCCCTCCCGATACAGAAATAGATGTATTTTCACTTGTTTGTTAATGTCAAGGGACACTGTAAAAGTCTTTGTTATTAAAATATGCCACTATGGAAAGTGCCACATGTGGCACTGGATATTCTAGCAACATTGCTGGGCCCAAGTCAAACTTCAGTAAGTTTTGTCAAAACTTACTGGTTCAGTGAGCTTCTGATAAGGTCTCATAATGCCTTATGATATGTGTTATTGTAACACAAAAGCTTTGAAGAAAAGTAAACAAATCAGGACACAGATCTATAGTGTGGTTTCAGGATGGTTAGGATACTGTGAATTGTGAAAGGCTTCGAAATATTCAACTGTTTGTTCATTACATTAATTTCTTTGGGGGAATGAACAATGTACCTTTAATGTAGAATGGCTGTACTGTGTGGGGTATTTTAGGTAGTATTTATTACAGAATTCTAGAATTACAGCAGGAAAAATAATGTCTGGCCTCTTTGAAAAAAAGAAAAAGCAATCTGAATTATGCTGTCTCTTTTCAAATACATAGATATGTACGTGTATTTTGAATGGATATGTAAGTACACACAATGCAATGACAAATTCTGCTTTGAGACTCATCGCATAGCTGATTAGTTGCCTTAAGTGCAATTAAGATATACAAAAATCCTTAACTTCTTATATTTAAGGAGAGGGATGAATTGGAGGAGGAAAATATGGGAGAAGGTAGGTAGCAAAAGGCTATTTTTTGCAGTGTAACTTTAAATGTCAAGTAGTTTATCTAGTTGTCAAAGATTTTCACCACTGTAGAATTAATACTAAGTTTTGACAAGTTGTTAGGTTGGGAACTGGGAAGAAGACAAAAAAGATGAATCAAAAACTTACTCTGCTCTAGAAATTATTTTAACATCAACAGTAGTCTGCTTGAGATATTGCTTGACCTCATTCTCCTGAATCATAATGTGCATATGAAATAGTTGAGACTGCATTAATGGTTTATAGAGATATTTTGTCAAAGCAGCTGTTTTTAATTTTAGAATTGTTTGTGTATTTTCCATGTATGTATAGCTTCTGTTACTCAACCAGGAAGTGTAGAGGGATTTTAAATCCTTACCGAGGAGATTAAAGGAGGAGACATCATTAACACTGGCATGTTATTGATATATATCCTCTGTTTTTACTCATTTGTCACAAAATCACGTTTTCCTGATCTTCTAGAGCAGTTCTGAATTTGGGTTTGAAATACATTGTGTATGAAGTGTGAGTGTTGGCTTCATTTCTGTAATCATATAACAATTCTTGATTATAGAAGCATCTTCCATCTGGTAAAATATCTCTTCCCAAAAGATTAGAAGTTAGGTTAATTAACACATCTGGAATCCATTTACCTTTGCAATACTAACTCAATTCAATTCATTTGACTTCACAGAGAGGTGTCATAGAGGTTTAGTCTCTTAAAATAGCAATGAGTAGTAATTTTTAGAGGTTTCCTTAAGGATTAGTGAGGGAGGTTTTTTTTATTTCAAATGGTTGAAGGTAAAAGTCTTGTGTATAATCACATGGTAGGAGTTAAAACTTTTTCACTCTAATACTCCAGTCCACAGAAAAGAAATTTCTCTTCCAACACATAGGTTTTGAATAGCTATCTGAAAAAAATGCTGAAACAGGGAACATCAGTCCTTTCCTATTGCCAGAGAGTGTGCCTTAATGATGCTGGCTTCATTTGTCATTCGGCCCCAGGAGAACTGACATCTATACTGTTCTCACCAGGACTGTGAATGAAAGTTTCTGACCACCCGCTCTCTGTAATTTTTGTCTCTGTAGGGTTCCCAAGTTTGTGCTGAATGAGACAGGACTTAAGCAAAGAACAGAAGTAGGCTTTTGGGCTATGGAGTCTTAATGTAAGAGGGGCCTTCCCTGAAAACCCTTATAGCTGTATGAGTTTATGGAATGCTTTAAAAGCTAGAAAGCTGCAAAAATTTAATTCACGTTATCTCAAACATTCCAACTTGATGTACACATATATGCGGCATTGTGTATCTGATAAGAAACAGGTTTAAAACCAGTGGGGATAAAAGTCATGCTCTGCTATGACTAACCTACATGTAAACCCTTGTTAAAATGTGAAATTTCCTTCTCATATTAAAAATATGGATATATAAAAAAAAAAGTAAACTCATTTCTCAGTAAATCTGACACAAAATGGTTTTCTAATATTTTATATTTAATGCAATCTATTTTAAGGTTAGGATATAAAGGATGTTTGTGCTAGAATTTATACAACAAATATTCCTATTCTCGAGAGCATCTTCAATATTTTATAAATGTATTCATTCTGTTTTATCAGGAGCTGGATAACTTATCTTTGAAAAGCTGCTTCATGGTAGATAGTATTTATAAAATGAGGTAATTTACTTTGGGTGTCAAAAGCTCTTTTGTTTTCATTTAGAAATTGTAACAGAAACTTTTTGATAGCCCAACTGAATGCTTCATCTGTGAAATTTTTTCCTAGCATAGCAAACTGTGGTTTTGACCAAAAATTGTGTCTTGGGTATGAAAGTTTTCCAGTTAAAGCCTTCTTACAACTGTCTGAACTGTCCCTCAAAATCTGAGTGAGAGAATGCTAGAGGCTTAAGAAGGGTGGTCTGGGACAGTGTTTTCCTCCATGTGGATGAATCTGCCTTTGGATTGCAGTGCAGTGCAGTTACTTTCAGGGGGCAGAATCTGCTGTCGCTGTTGAAAGTGATGGTCTCCTCCTCCACCATCACCTCCACAGAGAGAGGTGAGCTGCTGTTCTGTAATCAGTGAAGCAAGAGAGTCAAGAGTCATAAAGGATATCTCATTTAACAGATAATTATAAACACAAGGAAACCAGCTTGTAGTCACTGATACATCCTGCAGATTGCCTTTAATTAAAACAGTTATGCTTTCAAATGGTTAAAAGCTTACTGGATTGCTGATTTGTACAGTTTTCTGATAGAATAATGTATTTTTGAAAAAGGAGAACATAATGTAGGGGTATCTTTCCCT
>NW_009952973.1:6035731-6119222 GCF_000747805.2 Chaetura pelagica | reverse complement strand
CTTTCCCTATATAAAAGTGTGCTTGGAAGATCAATGGATTATTCAAATTGTACTTTGCTTTCTAAAATGTTAGGTTCATTCAAGTCTTGCTGCTACTGATGTTTCTAATAATTTCTGCATAATATAATTATCTCAGCCTTCAGTTTGAAGAAGGTGGCAATCAATGGCTGGCAGTATCAGCGCATTGTCATCTCTCTAACGTTTTACTGCTTTTTTTTTAAGAATGTGTCTTGATTAATATTCACAAGCTGTTTGTTATGTTTCAAACATGAAAATTGTTTGTGGGTGGCATACTTCCTCTTAATGTGCATGTGTATCAGAAATAATATCGTCTGATTTAACTTCAATTTATTCAGCACAGCATCTCAGTTTAAAAAAAACATTGGACTCCATTACAAATTACAATAGGATTATGGTTTTATGGTAATGTATGTAATCTATCACTTACTATTATGCAACAGATTTTAATGTTTTGACTTAGTCCTTTAAAATTGCTTTGGAATGTGAAAATTATAACTTTAGTATTTTGTGGATTTTTTGTCTATTTCTTCTAAATTTTAAGAATATGTACAGTATCCTTATTTCCATGCATATAATTACAAGGAATTTTCAGAACATTTATCATTATGAGATAAGGAAACAAGGGATAGAATATTTGGACCAAAAAATGGGGACAGCATTTATTTGGGAATGAAATTAGGATCTTTTAATAAAGTTACAGAGTTCCAAGTGTTTTTATTTACCGTAATCTGGTATTTTGCAGCATACTCTTTGGTGGTATCTTGTCTCTGAGCAGATGAAGTGCTAAAGTTATGAATACAGGAGATGCTGAAACAAACAGCCTTCCTTTCCCAGGAGGAACTGTGTAACACTTTTGCAAATACTGAACTATAATAGCAATTCCAAGTTGATAAAAACTTCTAACTGGGCCAACTGGCTGTGTGCAGGTCATGGGAGTCTGGATGCTGTCTTTTTGGATGTGCAGTTCTTCCTTGAAACACCAGCACTTCTGCTAGGCATCAGCAAGTTCTTTCACTCTGAAAACATAAAGTCTGAATCTCTTGGCTGCTGGTCATCTGAAAGCTTCCCTGCAACGTGGACAGCTTCGTTCCATCTAGAAATGTGGTTTGTAAGGGGTGGAAATCCTATATCTCTCTGCTGTTTGTGTCAATTGTCAATTATTTTTTATGCCTGCTCTATTATTAGAATGCACGGAGATGTTCACATATTCAAAATTGCATATAGCTTAAAGGGGCTAGGAATAATATGCATTACTTTATCTCCTGACACACAAAAAAATAGTGGTTTGGAAAGCACTTCTTAATTTGCTTCACTGTGTTCTGTGTACAATTACTCAGTAAGCTGACATGAGGAACTGTGTGCATACAGGTCATAAGCATATATGTTGAGTCACCTCAGCTTTTAATTTGTGTTTGTTTTACTACAAATAGGTACAGTGCAGACTAGATATCTTTTAAATCTAAAATTTTGTTTCCAGTGTGATTTTTAAGTACTTTGTTTTAAATAATGTTACTTGAAGATGAGCAGGGAATTAAAAGTTGTGAGTAATTAAAAAAAATATTAAATTTAAAGTGAGGTTGAAACAAATTATTTCAGCCACTGACAACTTTGCTTCTTATATGTATAAGGGGATGGGGGAACTCTAGGAGTTTTGTATGGACAAAACTTAAATCTGATCTGTGCAAAGTTTTTCAGAAAGATTGTTATTTTCTTCATTCTGAAGATTAAACTTTGAATTCAGGTTTAATATTTTTCCTGATTGTTTTTAAGCCTCCCTAATACCTGCATTTCAAAATACAGTCCCATATAATAGTTTTGGTGGGAATTAAATATTGTTCTTGCACTCCCATAAAGGTGTGTCTGCATATTCCAGTTTACCTCTCAATTAGCAGTACTGGTCTCTTAAGCATGTTTAGTTTCTGAAAAATGCTTAGTTCTGTTGCTTTCCTATAGTAAATGTTTCTGCCAGGCTGAAAAGCAAATGAATACAAGGATTAAGTTCCTTCCTGAGATAGCTAGAATTAAGTTTCCAGTAATAAATGTGTGCCATATACTATGATGCATATTTTTGCAGTGTAGTGAAGCATTTGGCTAATAAAATGTTGGAGCCATTTTCTTGATCAGTAATTAACCTAATTCTGGAGTCTACCCTTTACTAAAACAGATTTTCTTTGCCAATCTTTTTTTGTCTTAGCTTCCAATTAATTAAATGTATACAGATTGTTTTGTTCAGATCCTCTGCCTTTTTTTATTGCTTCATTGCTTTGCAACTTTTATTTTCCTGCTGTGAGTATTTTTTTCTCAAATCAGAAGATGTAACTACAGCTTTAATAGTGTCTTTCAGTGTAATGGATTAAAAAATAGAGAAGGGATTCTGAGGAAATCAGTACAAGCAAAGTTATAATTCTTTGTGCTGTTTTTCTTTGCTTATCTAATGACAGCTTTTTCTGCAGAGTAGACAAGCCTATATGTTTCTCTACAGCTGTATCATGTGACTACCTTACTACTTTGAGCATATTTCCTGAATAAATTGTCAATATTAGGGAACAGCTTTTGGTCTAGAATAAAGGGCTAAAGACTGCGTAAAAGCCAATTTACTGAGGATTTTTCTTTGTTTACATCCTGCCTTCTCAACCCAAATGTGCATTTTCTGTCATAGCCTTTTCACTTTGGGATTTTGAATTTTATTTATTCTGAGGATTATAAGCTTTGGTAATGGTAAAGACCTTAAAAAAGAAAGCTATAAACCCCAAAATAAACCCAGAACAAGAACAACTACAAGGAAAAAAACCCAACTTTTTCAGCCTGGAAAACTTGCAAACTAATTGAGAGACGAATTGATAGAGACAGGCAAGAAGGAACAAAGAGACAAGATGACAATATCGATTTAAAAAAAAAAAAAAAAAGGCAAAAATTGGTTCAGTTATTTACTGCAGCCTGTTACACTCATATTCTTGGAGTAGTTTAATACACTCGGTTTATAAATCAAGTGGCATTGGATTAAGTCTGTTTTTCATTTACACAGGGAAGCCAGAGAGATACAGTGTTTAGAGGAAAAAATACCTCCCAAGGGAAGAACTGTCACTTCAGAACTTTTTGTTTTCTCTCCTAGGGTCAGATCATTCATGGTTAGCTCATGCTCAGTTGTTCTCATCTGACCTTCTCTGTTTTACTTGTTCTTGGGTGAATATGGATTAAGATGAAAAGTGGTCACTGTGACCATACAGGGTGACAGTAGGGAGGAAGAAACATTAACTGAGAGTAAGAGGCAGCCATGAAAGCAGTTCCCAGCTGAGCACGTACCAAATCACAGACAGGTCTGTTGGAAAGGCCCAAACTTTGGCAGCGCTGAGCTATGGACAGCTTTAGATCAGGTCTTCAAGGAAAGAAGTGGTTATCTGTAGAACTTTTCAACATGACAGCCCCATTTCTGAGGGGGACAATTTTGTGATTCTCAGAATAGGCAATTAAGTAGCCAATGTGTATTTGGGCCATAAATGTAGAAGTGAAAAAACTTTTTCTGTTGTTGAATCACTTATCTCACAATGGAGAAAAAAAATAGACATTTAGTAACTAGGTGTGTACCAGATGTACAATTTGATTGCTACAACACTTGTTAAAGAGTCCTGTGTTTGCCAGCTTTTCTGGACAAAGGGATGCCTTTACTGCAGATGCTGATGGGAATACTGCAGTTTGCAAAAGACTGAAATTCTAATGTGAGCTGTTCAGACAATTAACTTTCTCAGAAACTTAAATAATTATTTTCTGTTTCTGTGTAGCCTTAATTGTTTGTAAATTAAGTGTTTACACTTTGTGTCTAACAAGATACTGTTATTTGTTGTTTCTGACCTTATGAAGGGCCTGTGTACTAGAAATTTCTTGGTGAGGCCACTTGCTATCAATTGGCTTCACAAAAATATTTTTCCCTTGCAAAGTTTGCTTCTTCATAAAACACATTATTTGTTTTGCTAGGATAGTGATTCAGTGTCACTGTAGTAGAATACATTGTAGTACCACAGCAGTAAAGAGGAGATGGAAGTTTTGGTTGTGTACAGTTAATTAGATTAAATATATTTTGACAGACATCTAGTAATTGGAATTTAAAATGAATCAGTTTGGGTTTTTTTGCATTTAATGATGTTTTATTTCAGTTCTTTGCTGAAAAACTTTTCATCAGCTCTTAGGAGTTTACATTACTGAATCTCATTAAGAGATGTAAGTCATGTCATCATTGTCTTTCACATGCAGAGCTCTCAGTGTGTTTTTCTGAAATTATCTCCAAGCACAGGATGCTCCATGTCTATGTAGTAGGTTGTTTTAAGAGCCAGTTTAAGCAAAGGGAGTAAGCTCAGATTGCACATGGAGCCAACCATACCACTCTTATTATGATTTCTGCTGCTGATGTTACAAAGACTTAGTAGAAGTGAATTAAATAAAGAAATACAGCAAGTATTTTGCTATCACTACCTTCAGTTATAATAAAACCTTCTACTCAAGTGTAATACTTCCTTGCCTTTTCTCCATTTGACAGAACTGTCATTACGTAGAGCAGATCACCAAACTTGTTGCTCTTTCTTTTCCTTCCCAAATAGTTGTTACAAGAACTGGTACTGAAACTGTTCAGTTACATTAATGGTATGCTTGTTTCTATTTGATGCACTTAATTTAGAAATAAAATCCCGTGTTTGTAGGACTTGTTCCTCTTGCCTGCTTTTTCTTAAGTTCTGACTTGATTTCAGTGTGAAGACTATTTTTACTCTGAAAGAATCAATGTGTCAGATTGTTACCACACAGCATATATCCTCCCATCTTTTTCCAGAGTGTTATAAGGTGTTCATTTCACTGCTAACCTCCTCTCTGAAGTTGTGGCATTGCTTTTGAGAATGAATGTAGTATTTCTTCTGTGAGTACATGCTGTGTAATATTTTACTATGTTGATGGGTGTGGGAGAGAGGCAAAATAAGGTGTATGCAGCAAAGCTTTTAACCTTGAAGTCATTCCTTGAAAAGTTTTCTTCCACACTAGATTTGTCAGCATTTGTAAGCTCACTTGTATGGTTACACATGGCTGTACACTTCTGTGAGCACTAAACATGAATGGAAATTTGATGAGTAATACATTCAAAGGCAGGCAAGGAGCTACATGTTACTGCCTATCCACTGTAACTGGCCCCCTGCCCATGTTATCTCTCCAGTTCATGGTGGAGTGCTGAAGGTCAAGTTGTCATGAGCGCCTGTCTCATGCCTCAGGCCCTATCGTTTGATCTGCTTCCTTTATTGTTGTAATCCTTATCTGTTAAAAATCTCTTATGTATGCTTATTTATTTTATTATTTTTTTAAAAACTTGTTGATCAGAAATCAGAGTAGTGAGAGTATATAGTGAATTTAAGGTTTGTGACACTGGGAAGTCTTTCTATTCTATCAGTTCTTAGAGCAAAACAGAATGAGTGTACCTGGAAATGCACAGTATTTGTTTTGAGTTACTATGGGAGCTGAGTGTAAGGACTGGTAAAGAACAGTACTTGCAAAGAAATATCTCTTCTGAGGCATAAAAATAATTCTACCCTTTTATTTAAAAAGTCTGACTGAAAACCTTTCCTGAAATGTTTGTATTGAGCTTGGCCTGAAAAGGCTGAACGAGTGAAGCTGGGAGGATCCTCAGCACATTTCTGGAGGCAGGGAAGAGTGGGTACATAGAACATAGTCTTGGCCGTAATGCCTGTGTGGCTGACTCCTTGCCCAGATGGAACGAAAAAACTGAATCATAACTGTGAGATTTTTTTTTAATATCCTATTACACAGATTTGAGTGGTAGTACTGCTCTTTTTACTGGGGAGGTGGTTGTTTTGTTGCTTGCTTGGTTGTGGTTTAGTTTACGTCTGGAATCCCAAATAATTTGTTTGCTTGTGTGAAGTACTCAGTTTTGGAAGATTCTTTGGGGCTTTTTTTGATTTTGTGGTGTGGTGTTTTTTTTGGTGTTTGTTTGTTGCTGTTTGTTTTTGTTATTCTGATGGCTGTTTTTGTTACTTGTATTCAGACGCAAAATCAGTGTAGCCTTGGGAAATACTCCTATGTATCCACATGATAATAGCCTTACATTTCTTTCTTCCTTATGTTTCACCATTCTTGAGTTTGTGACTAAGTTGTAGGGGGAAACCTGAACCAATTAAATGAAGTGGGCAGAAGACTTGAAAGTACACTGACAAGTCAGCAACTCGTTTGTAACAATGGTGTAATGAGTGCCAGGATTACATCTCTCAGAGTTTCTTGAGATACTCTTCTTGCTGACATATCGCTTAGTTCTGGCAGGAGAGAGGGAATTCAGATGTAGTCATTGACAAATAGAGTGCTGTTGATACCTTAGCATTGTGGTCTAATCAATATGTATTTACAGCATTATTCAGAAAACCCTTAGTTTGCACAAGTCAACGCTTATTTTTATTTAAAAATGCAAATAAAAAAAGTAACTGTATAAAAATAATGAAACCACAACTGAGCAGTTGACCACAGGAAACAATATCTGACAGTAAACACCCACATGCTTGTAAGGGTAAGGCAGATGTCTAACTTAAGGTATACCTTGAGATGTCAAATTTTGCCACTTGCCTTGCAACGGGAGTAGAAGACATGAGAAAATTGGTAGAAAGCTGGCAACTAGAGGAGGCTGACATGAAGTGTTGTCTAACTTAAGGTATACCTTGAGATGTCAAATTTTGCCACTTGCCTTGCAACGGGAGTAGAAGACATGAGAAAATTGGTAGAAAGCTGGCAACTAGAGGAGGCTGACATGAAGTGTTCTCACTGCGATATAATTTGTCAACAGGAGTAGTCTTTGAAGGAAAACATCAGTGTTAGCAATTTTGTATTCATTTTTTCTTAAACAAAGGTAGTCCTTATCCCTAGCATTGAGAGTTTTTTGCTGTTTTTGCCTTTTGCAAAAATGCAATTTTACAACTAGCCATATTTTTTCAGTAGATTTTAGAACTTTAATCTTTGCCAACTGTTCTTTGTTTTTATATTCCGTGTTTTAGTGAAGCAGGTACTATTTGTGTTTTCAGTTTTAGCTGACAAATATTTTCAAGAGTTAAACCACTAGGAGCTACTATATGTCTTAGTAGAACACATTTCAGAATGTGATAAAATAGCAAGCAAGATTTTTGACAGATTTGCATGGATGCATTACTTGTAGTAGATACAGAATTAATAGAATATTAAGGGGTGACCCAGAAGCAATTCTGGCAAGACAGTAGTCATCAGAGGTGTTTAAATGACCCCTCTTCTCCTTACTGTTACCTCACTTTTATGGCTAAGTGAGTTTGTCAGTAGTTCACCTGATCTGCTCAGTTAATTGTTAATTATTCAGCACAGTAGAAGTTTCTAGGCTCTCTGGATGCTGCATAATATTGTAGATGGAGAGTGGCAACCTTTATTTTTTCTTCCATTAAGACTAAGAGAAGAAAAACACTAGTTAGCTCTGATAGACAGAAAATTAAAATGCTTAAAAGAATAGAGCACAACTTAGATAACACGATGTTACTTTCCGGTCAAATTCAGTATCTTCTGAAAGTTGATTGTGTCCTCCAAAAGGGTAATTATTTAATCCACTAGGGTGTATGATTATTTTTATCTTAATCTGTGCATAACCATAGCTTTTCATTTAATGGATTTTGTTGTTGTTTCTGAAAGCTGTTCTCAGCCTTGTTTTCCAAGTCAGTTTCCTTTTAACTTTTAAACAAGCCTTTCTTAGTAAATGATGTGCACTGGCACTGTGGTTTCAATACCATGTCTTTTGATGATGTACATGATGTCTCTGGGATTTAGTTCTTTTAGCAGTTCTTTTTATCTTTCTTTTTTTTTTTTTTTTTTTTTTTTTAATAGGCACTCTCATTTCTGTGTCATTTTCCCTTTGGAAGTCGCAGACAACTGGTGGATTTTCTGGCTTTTGTAACTCCTGTAGGGATATTGAATCTGAAAGCGTTATTAGTGTATCTTTCAACAGAAAAATTTTGAACAAGATCCCACATACTATTCCATTCTAATTCTGGTGCTGCATTTCTAATAGTTTCCCTAACTAGCTCTCCACAAAATGGTTATTGTAGCACTAAGTGTTTCTTCTCTGCTTTGTGCCCCAGTGTGATAGTTGCCTGATACCCATAGGTTATCTGCCATTACAATTGTAATTCGTTCCTTCATTGCCTCTCAAATCTCTCTTAGCGTATCCTGTGTGGTCAGTCCTGTCATTCTGCTAAGGCAATTGATAATACAGATCTGCTTTGTGATCTTACATTTGGAATCAAGAACACTTGGGTGATTTACTGAAATCTTCTTATCAAAATTCAGTCAGAGGCCAAGTACTCCCCATGAGCTCTGATGCGGACACCTGAGACGATCTACTTAGAAAACTTCATTCAACTTAATACTCTGTTGTTATTCCACGGAAATAGCAGTGTATCAAGTTTCAAGCCTTTTACAGCTGGTCTACAAGATGTGGCATTTCACAGGAATAGGGCAATAATTACAGGATACTTCAAGTTTGTCCCTGTTCCATCACAACAGATTATCCATTTTCTTTCTGAATACAGACTCTTGCCTTGGTGGGGAAAAAATGAATGTGCTGTGGACATCTTCAGAGCTGTTCTTTATGGTAATTATATATTTGCAGATTCTTGTCATTATGCTGAAATAGTACAGATATCTGAAGACTGTACCAGGTGAGAGTGAATAGCATCATTAATTGAAATTAACAGGAGGGCCTGGCTTTATTTATTCAGATATCTGTTGGTCTCTGTGTTCTAGTTAACTCTGCCTGTATTTGTTCAGAGTATCGTCCATTCAGAATGTTGTATTACAGCTACTAATAATTGACTGGTATTTTAATGCTAATCTGTACTGTTCAGCTCCTAAATCCAATTTCTTAATGTTGAAGAGACAAGAGACTCAGTGGTGATTTTTCTCCACCTCTCCCCTAAATTGTATGTACTATATTATAACTTTTGAAAATTACAAAAATTGTTTGGTTCCAAGAATAAGATGCTGTTATTGTGCTGTTGGCTAATTGCTTTCAATATATATTCATTTTTCTGATGTAATAGGACACCTGTTTTGAAGCATGGTATGTTTGATAGGTTTTCTTTGTTGTCATTTAGCCTCAGTTAAAAAGAGATATTTTTACTAATGGCAAAAATATTAAAGTAAGATATTTTGCTGAGAAATTTTGGTCTGTCTTATGTAACTAGAGTTTTATCCATAACCAAAATGCTTTCACAGCTTTTTTTTTTTTTTTTTTTTTTTTTTGTGCAAGACTGGTGAAATTAATAGGATTTAGTAATGAAAATGCTTTTCCTATCTAGCTTTGTAAATGAGTTTTATGGAAGTGCCACTTGTAAATAATTCAGAAAGAAATTTGCAGAATTAATTTTACTTGAAATTAAACAGCTAATTCTACTTACTGTACTGATAACTGTTGCATTGAATGGTGGGATTGTTTTGCTTTTTTACATAGGGTAAAAGTAACCTCGAAATAAGACAGGGAAGCATTGATGCTGATTTTAAAAATTGCATATGGAAGATCCACAGATTGTAAATACTGTCACTATGCTTAGAAGAACCAGGTGGGACAGAGGGAGCAAAGCGGGTCTTATTGAACTCATTTTTACACTGCTGGAAGACTGTAAACACCACATCAGGGTTAATCTTAGTGCCTTGGAAATATATACCATAAGAACTGCATGATCAGTGCATTTCTGTTCTAGTTCAATATCCTGGCTTCTAAAATGTTATGAAGGTTAAGTATATGGTGCACATTCAACTGTGTGCATTTTAGACTTTCCCCAGACTGTGGTACTTCATGTCCAGTGCCCTCAAACGGATGAGTATTCTTGAGGAATGTCTGAATTTAATAACTGTTTCTTGGTTGAGGTGCCTGCCATTCAAGCCTCAGCTCTCATTATTTTGTCAGCAGTCTATGAAATACTGAAAAAGTTTTTGTATTTACATGCTTATACAGTGAAATTTCATGGAATGGTTTTGACAGGGATGACTAGTAAAGCGATCGGTAGCACAAGTTGTGTTTTCCTCTGTTCCTCCAGTACTGGGAAATGATGAATGGGTAAACAAGAAGACCTACCAGATCAATGCATGGCTCCAGACCTGGTGCTACCAGCAGGACTTTGGGTTTTCTCACTGGTTTGATTTACAGGACACTGGGCCTGCTTGCAACAGGTGGGAAAACCCTATCTCACAGGGGGAAAGGGTATTAGAGCAGGACTTAGCAAGGCTCATGGACAGGGCTTTAAACTATACTCAGAGGGTGAGGGGATAAAGCCAGGCCCACCAGAGATGAGCCTAGGGGTGAAGTGCCAAGGATGGGGATGCCCAGGTCAAGTGTACCTACATTAATGCATGAAGCATGGGCAACAAACAGGATGAGCTGGAAGCGACTGTGCAGCAGGACAACTATGGCAGTTGCCAGCACAGACAAATGGTGGGATGACTGTTATGACTTGAATGCTGCAATCAATGGGTATAACCTCTTCAAAAGGGTTAGGCAAGGAGGAGAGGTGGTGGCATGGCTCCACGTTAGGGAGAGTTTTGATTGTATAGAGGTTGATTATAGTGATGATAAAGTTGAGTGTTCATGGATAAGGAGGAAGGGCAAGGCAATTAAGGCAGATATTGTGCTGGGAGTCTGTTATAGACTACCCAACCCAGGTGAGGAGGCAGATGAAGTATCCTCCAAATGGCTGGCTGAAGTCTGTTTACTGTGAAGAACCAGATTTTTCCTGAATTAGCCCTTTATCTTAAGTCTTTTAACCAACCCCCAGTAGGCTGATAAGGTAGACAACAAGGTCCCTCACCAGGTTGCTCTCCTACCTATTTGACTTGATAATGATGATTTCCCTAAATATAATTTCAGTATTTTTATTCTGAAATACCTGTAGCAAAAAACAGAGAAAATTTCACAGCATTGGATTTTTTTTCTTGTAGTTGGTAAATATGATGACAAATATGTGAGTGATGGCAGCTGTGCACTTAGAACATAAATTTAAAAAAATACCTAAGTCTTAATCTGACCTGAAAATTATAATACTCTGATAAAACCAAAAAGCATGTTTCATAAAACCATGCACAAGATTTGAGATGACTCTGAGAACTATTGATTTTAAAGCTCATGAAGAGTGTCTGTAATCAGCATAGCAATTTGACTTCTTAATTAGACTGGTCCCTTGAGAGATTGGCTCACCATACAGTATGCTTATGAATCTAATCAACCAGGCAGCAAAAAACCCCGAACAAAACAATTATAGATATTATCTTTATTTTTGAACTCACAAAGGAGCAAGAACTGAAATACTGGAGCTCTTGCTTCTGTGGTAATTAAAACATGGATCTAAATGAATAGAAAAAAAAACAACAAAACAACAGAACAATACCCCGAAGAAGTCTATACACCACAGAATGTGGTCCTTCACAGCTACCAGAAGCAAGAGAAGGACAAAAGAAACTCTGGGACTGTGCCAAGACCCTGCCATCAAATACCTGTTGGACTAGTATCCATCAATTTAAGTTTTTTTCATTGGGGATTTGTCAAGTCATAACAAACCATACGTGAGGTTTTAGTTTTGTCGTGACAAGTCAGTCTGTTGTCTGCATTTAAAAAAAGATATCCTTGGATTTGTCCTGTTTCTTATTTACATAAATATTAGTAGTTCGAATTTGTCAGTATTTATAGGCCTTTTCTATTCACATTCCAGGTACGTTTGCCTTAGTGCTTTGTTAGTGGGTTGATTTTCTTAGTGTTTTTTGTTGTTGTTGTTGGTTTGGTGTTGGTTAGTTGATGTGGTTTTTTTTCTGAAAGATCTGATTTTTTTCTCTGTGGCTTAGCATGTCACCTGGGACCAGGAATAAGATCACAGAATCTCAGATGATCGTTTCTCAATTCAGTTCTATTGCAAGTGAGCTATAATAGGAAGTCAGTTTTTAGCCTCTACTGATGAAGTGGAAAATATGCTTGATGATGTGTCTTGGGGATATTTACTTAAGTGCAGCACACCCTTTTTCAATTCTACTGAAGCCCTCTTGATCTTTGGAAATCAGTTAAAGGAAAAACTTTCAAGAGACAAACTGACAATTGTCACATTTCAGAAATTGGATTTCCTTAGGCACTAACTGAAATTTTTCCTCCAGGTTTAAGGCAACATTTTCTTTATAAATGCATCCTAAATATGCAGAAACTCCAGTTGTACTTTCCTTAGGTTGTTATATAAGACTTTATTGGTTTAGCAGTGAGGTACCCTAGAATAGCCAATTATCTAAATGTGTCTGTGCAATTCTTAGCAGCATCATCATGGTAACAAATCTCCTTTTCTCTTTGCAGAAGTCTTAGTACTGAGGCCAAAGGCGATGTTAAAGTACCTCTCGAACTTACTCTGTACATATCGCCAGTGTATTTAATGAACATTTTAATCAATCCTCTGTGACCTGATGAAGTCTATGCACCCTGTAATCATGTATCTTTCACTCTGTCTTATACTTTGTTCTTGTTTTTGCGTGTGTGGTTTCATAGACACTTCTAAGTCAGTAATACCCCAAGAACCCTCCCTTTTTTTCTTCTGCTGTTAGTTTCTTCCTTGATCCTAGAAAAAGGATAATTTGAGCAGCCTCCTAGTAACTCATAGCATGGAAGAAACTTAGGTTAAAATTAATTCAGCATAAAAAACCAAACTTGTGATGATTTTAATTGAGAAAAAAAATCTAGCTGGATTTATAGGTGAGAGGAAATGTTTCAGGGACACATAGAAAAACTCCCTGTGGCTGTGTGAGGAATTAAGTTCTGTAGCAGGAGAGAGTATTTGGGGGCAGGAGGGTATGTGTAGTACTTTTTTCCTCATATAGTCCTTCCACATGACAGCTTGCTGGATATTATTTAACAATTAGGTATTATGAATTCTCAAATTTATGAGCTATGTAGAAGTGAGTTTTCTTCAATTAAACAACAATTTAAATGCTAGATGAATGTATTCACAAAGCATCAAAACAGGACATAAAAGGTTATGAATGAGCAACATACCATGTAAATTGTAAAGCAGCCTTCCTGTAAGGGGGAAATCATAGAGCATTACAAACTTTGAGAATTTTTTTCAGATTTTGAGTGACATATCACATCTATTTTATATAATTACTAGGGGTGGTTGGGACTGGGACAATTAAAGACAATTTACCAGGACTAGGAAAACAGCTGGTACTTTGAAAAATTTGCACACTAAAATCCAAGTGGTCACATTATGAAATAATTTTATTGAAAGGCAATTGAAAAGCAATCACTAAATACTTATTCCTATAAACCCTCTTCTCTGGTTTATTTGTTTTAAGATTATTATTTTTTCACAATTATTTGGGAACTAGTGATGTGATGAATGAAATTTGTTACTTTCAAAGCAACAGACAATCAGATAATAATGAGAATATAGTAGTTCAGTTACTCATAAAGTTGACACTATGCAACAATGTAGCGTATCCTAATAAAATACTGTGTAGGCATGTTAATTCTCAATGCAGGAGGGAAACCTCGCATGGGATCCCTATTTTAAATCCAGACAGTTAGTTCTTCACAGAATCACAGAACAGTTGAGGTTGGAAGTGACTTCTGAAGATGGTCCAGCACAATTCCTCTGCTTACAGCAGGGTTACCTAGAGTATATCACACAGAACTGTGTCCAGTTTTTGTTTGTTTGTTTGTGGGGTTTTTGTGTGTGTGTGGGGGGGTTTTTGCTAGGTTTTTTGTTTTTGTTTTGTTTTGTTTTTAACACATAGAGGAATGAAGACTCCTGTCATGGTTTTAGCCCATAAATGGGTGACAGATGCTCTCTGTTATTCCCCCACTATTCCTCCCAGGGAAAGATAAAAAGGGGAATAATGGAGAAAGACTTTAAGGTTGGGAAAAAAAAAAAAGAATGTTTAATGAAGCAAAAATAACAACAGTGAATTATAGTAAATATGGAAATGATGCTCCTCAGTTGCTAATTACTTCCTAAGCAGAGAAATCCCAAACTGACTCAGCAGCAGATGGGGGAGCCTGAGTCCAGGGCCTCAGTGACAGTTAGCAAAAGCTTTGGAGCAGCCAAGACAGGAGATGACCTGTCTTGATCAAAGATGTTCATCTCTAGTGATGCCACAGGACGCAGGAGCAGCAGAGGGAGCCATGACAAACAACCAGCACAGTCCAGGCAGGGCTTTCTGAGAAGCCATTTTGTACCGACCCCCCAGGCAGGAGCGCTGTGACTGGTCCCTGTGGGTCATGGACCCCCTTTCCCCGCCCCGGGCCCGTAGCGGCTGAGGGGCTTGGGGGTCTCATCAGGAGCCCCAGGGGTTGCTTTTATCCGGGTGCTCTCATACCAGGACAACTCCACGGGCATCCTGGGTGATGTTTTCTGCTGTCTGACCTATCTCACAGTAAGAAGGGTTTTAACAATGTTTGGCTGAAGCTTCCCGTATTTCAGTTTGTGCTGTTTTCCCTGTGTTCTGTGACAGGCCACCACTGGCAAGGGCCTGGCTCTGTCTTCTTTTTATACTTCAAATCAAGTATTTAAAAACATGGATAAGGTACCTCTGAGCCTTTTCAATACTAAATGCCCCCATCTCTCTGTTTCTCATCATATAATAGAGGCTCCAGTCCCTTAATCATCTTTATGGCTCTTTGCTGGACCTGCTCAACTATCCATGTCTGCCTTCTACTGGGGAGCTCTCAACTGGACCCAGCACTCCAGGTGTTTCTCACTAGTATTGAACAGGAGGAACGGAGCACCTCCCTTGACCTCCTGGTGACACTTCTGCATTGCTGTGGGTGGGCCTCTTTGCTGTGACAGGGAATATTACTAGCTCATTGTCAGCTTGTTCACCAGGACCCTCAGGTCTGTCTCTGCAAAGCTGCTTTCCAGATAGCTGGCCACCAAGATGCTGATGCTTGGCAGTATTCCTCCACATGTGCTGGACTTTGCATTTCCTCTCTGTTGAACTTTATGAGGTGGCTGTTTGCTCTTTTCTCTAGCCTGTCACAGTTCCTCTGACTGGCAACACAGCCCTCTGGTGTATGAACTACTTGTTATTTTTGCATTATCTGTGAACTTGCTGAAGGTGCACTCTGTTCCACCTTGCAAGTTATTAATGAAGATGTTGATTAGTTTCGGCACTCATATTCACACCTGGGCTATGCCTTTGATAACTAGCTTCCAGCTGGATTTGGTGCTGCTGCTCCACAACCCTTTGAGCCCAACACTTTGGACAGTCTTAATTGTTGATTTTAGGGGAGAATTTCATTGGTAGTAGCTATTAGTGTGAACAAGGATTTTTAAGTACACAGGTAAATGTGGCAGACTGTGCATAGAGACCAAAATATTTTGCAGAAGGCAATAGTATGATGTTAGCATAATTCACCTGAAAAGCCAGTTAACAGATGCAGAAACTTGGCTTCCTCTGTTTTGAGGTTCATGAGAAGTACTTGCATCTTCATCTGGCTCTATACCATCCATTGATCTTCCAGTGTGCTCTTGTTTTCATGCCAGGCCAAGGTGGGAGTTGCTGGAAATGGAAGAACCCTTATAGTTGCTCTGTCTACACTGAAAACACCTGAGATCAGCAGGTTTAGTGTCATCAGAAGAGTGGCTTAAAATTTTTTGGCCGTATGTAGGTGATAAAGAACATACTAAGTAGGGAAATAAATGCATATATTGCCAAGTACTGTGTTGCCACAGATAGCATTTTGTTATTGTAATTCTAAAGTTAAAAGCAACATGGATTGTTCAAGTAAGAATACAGTTTTAAGAGATAAGAGACAGGGTGGTGTTGCTCTGCATAGGAAAGTTCACAGGATTTCACAAGATGAATATGAAAATAACCTTTTCACACTCTGTGATCCTTAGTGGTAACTGTTGAGCTAGTGATACTCTGTGACTAAAATTCTGATCTCCAGATTGTATATATACTAATAAGTGGATGAATATGATGTTTTAGTAGCTTCATTAGATCTCTGCCTGTTAGCATTGCATCAATGTAATTCAGATGGATTCATGTCATCTTAATCATATTCTTTGTGCATTTGAGGAGTAGGAAAGAAAAAAATTGCATGGCATGCAGGGCCTCTGATCTAACTGAACAGAACAAACTGAATGGGATATATTTTATTCTGTTTTGTTAAAAGATGTATTTCAAATTATTGAGTCTTAACCTATTTTTTTTTTTTATTCTGTGACCATCTCCTATTTGGAAGTTAGGACAGTTTCCATAACCATGTGTGCGCTTTTGTCTAAGTGAAAAGTAGAGAAAAGTGTTCCTTTGCATATTGGGATACTTAACAGCAGGGGCCAAGGGTTCCAACACTTCTTTCAGTGAACACAGATTAATTTCTGCCTTTTGGAAGTTCTGCTCCTTGGATAGATGCAATGTGGACCTGAATTTTATGTATCAGTCAGTATCTGTAATCTGTGTTACATAAAAGATTTCAGGTGCAGTTAAGAATTGCTCCAAACGGAGTCCCTTGTATTCCACTTTCCATAAGAGCAAGGCCATAGGAACTCATGCAGAAATCCAGTGTGTCTTCTTTTGTTCATTATGGAACAGTAGTTTAAAGATTCCATGACTTCTGTTATGGTCATGACATCTGACTTCTAAATTGTCATCACTATGTTTAGTTTTTGTCATCCTTCAAGCTTAGAAAAATTATTTCTGTTAATGTGTTTCATGCTCCTGATAGCTGTATAGAAACCATGTGGGGAATGTTAATCTGTAAATGGTGTAGGACGCTCAGGTTCTGCTTGCTATGTGGTGTTTTACAAATGTTTCAGGATTTTTCTTCTTGTGGTTTTACTGGAATATGGAAAGAGGAAACCTGCTTACAGTTGGATGTTCTTCCTATTTAAAACCAGTTATATATTGAAATTATATGTCTAAATTGTTTCAGTTTGTACACCTTCACTCAGTTCCTATACTTTCATTGTGGCTGTAAGTGTGCAGTTCAACACATAATATACTGTCTTCAGAGACAGACTTTTGTTTGAATGTGCCTTGGCACCTGCCAGTCTTTCAGTGTAATTTCATGGCAAAATTTCTACCACAAATCCTGGAATATTTTGAAACTTGAAGCCTTTGGGGATTTATTGAATGTGAGGTCATTACTCACAGTATGGTCATGTGAAATGGTAACTATGGCAACTGCAGAGTATTAGAATGGAGGGTGAGGAGTGAGGTTTCTGTGAAAGAAACAAAATCTTTGAACACAGAAAACATACTCATAGAGCCTCCTCAGATGAAGATGATATATGGGTATTTTATTTGTGTGAGGTTTTTTTGTTCTCTAATGTCCAGGAAAATTAAATTTTCTGTGAGTAGTTCTCTTCCAAGTTTATTTTAATTGATACCACAGTTTTTAAAGGGAGGTTTATCTGGTGTTCCCTTATAATTTAAAGCTTGTGGAGCATTCTTTAGGGTTTTAAAGGCATTAACCCCTAGAATTTGATGCAGTGAAAGCTAAAGCTATGAAAATATGTGACTTAAAAGTTTTGGTGTCTCTTTTTAAATATAAATTAGGAAATATTAAAAGATCAAAGAGAAACTGGAAAATTAGTAGTGTTTTTCAAGGTATTCTAAGTTGTAGTGTTTGCAAAAGCTCATCAGATTTTGCAACACTTGCAAGTCTTTTGAAAGCACCTGCTCCTGTTTATACTGTATCAGATCTCCAGCATTTTCTCATGTTTTTCTTTGTTCTTTTTCCTCAACTTTATGTCATTCCTATTCACAGAGCTAGATTTCATTTCTTGTGATTTGGCCCATCAGCACTGCTCCCTGGTATAATCTTTTTACAGCAGTAAGCCTGGGTGGATAAAGCAAAGTACCTGTGTAACCTGCTCTCTTCTCCCAAGATTATAGTTCACAGATTGCTCTGTCAATATGAGTGGAAGTACTTTGTTCTGTGGCCTGAATGGATGAAATTGCATAGACATTACTATTGACAAAGGGCTTTTTTTGTATGTTTAAGTAGCAAGGTTTGTGTCTGAGAGTATTTTAGTGCTTAGAACAAAATGTAATCTGAATCTCTATTGTCTTGTCAAAATCTTCAAACTGTTAAGAACATCCCTGCCTGCCTCAGTGTGCTTACTGTGTTTTAAAGTAAAGGTGAGGCTTCCTCCATTTTTGTCTGAAAGACAGCACCAAGGATATTTAGAAAGAAGCATTTTGAGTGTTGAGCACCCAGAAGAGTGTGGGGCTATTATTATTTACTCTGTGACTTCTAAAAAGTCCTGCCATTTTGTTTTAGATCAGGGACAAGCTAATGGCCACAGAATCATAGGCCAAATCAGGTGTAGAAACTATGATATTACTTTTTCCATCACTGTAGTGACAGGAAGCCTTTAATTCCCTCTTATATCATCCTTGTCATAAATATACAGAGTGAGAACTTCACCCCACTGAAGTTTGTGGGAGTTTTGCTGTTAGCTTCAGTGAGGTCAGTGCTTTACAAGTTCTGTATTACAGGGAAAAAATAGAAAGTTTAGATATGGGTAGCTCTCATGTGATTTTTTTTTTTTTCTATTGAGTACAAGTATAATTTCAATTTGCAATTTTTATGATCTCTTAAAAATCATAGAACCATAGAATAGTTAGGGTTGGAAGGGACCTTAAAGATCATCATAATGTAACCTCCCTGCTATGAGCAGAGACGTCTCACACTAGACTAGGCTGCACAAAGCCTCTTACAACCTGGCTTTGAACACCTCCCGGAAGGGGGCTTCCACAACCTCTCAGGACAACCTATTGCAGCACCTTACTGCCCTCATGGTGAAGAATTTCTTTTGATGTCTAACATAAATCTCTCCTCTTTCAGTTTAAAACTATTACCCCTTGTCCTATTATTATAGTTTATAGTGAAAAGTCCCTCCCCATCTTTTATGTAGGCCCCTTCAGGCACTTGAAGGCTGCTATAAGGTCTTCCTGAAGCCTTCTTTTCTCCAGGCTGAACAGCCTCAACTCTCTCAGCCTGTCTTCATAGCAGAGGTGCTCCAGCCCTTTGATTGTCTTCATGGCCCTTCTCTGGACCCGTTCCATACACAAATAATCATGTCACCTTTATTTTTCTGATGTGAGCATTGCCTTTTCCTAAATGAGTATTCAATCTTCTTGCTTGTTATAAGAAGAGCAGTAGCAGAATAAGGAGCTAGAAAGAAATAAAATACCAGTATGTATTAATTTTCTGTTATTAGTGGGAATTCTCCTTTCCTCCAGCTCAAATATGCACACTTTTTTAGCGTGAAGTTGGTGAGATACTGGGAAGAACTTGCCCAGGGAAGTTGTGAATGCTACCTCCCTGGCAGTGTTCAAAGCCAGGTTGGATTGGACTATGAACAACTTGATCTAGTGGGAGATGTCCCTGCCCATGCAGGGGTGTTGGAACTAGATGATCTTTAAGGCCACTTCCAACCCAAACCTTTCTAGAAGTCTATGATTAAACGACTGAGAAGGCAGTGAAAATTTTTAGTTAAGGAATGTGGTATCCTGTACAAAGGCTCAAGGAATTATTTATTTTTAAATTAGTGGATTATGGAATATATTCCAACACTTTGCAGACTCCTACTGTGGAATATAATACACCTATTCGCAGAAAAATATAGTTCCTCCTGGTTGTCAAATGTAACTCATGCTAATTAGGACTATGCAAACAGTGACAGTGTCATTGGTTTAAATTACCTGTAACCAGTGTCATGACTGAGCTGGCATTTAAGTTGCTCAGGGCTGTTGTGACAAAACAGCATATGAAAATAGGGTACAGGAAAAAGCTTATTGTAGTCTTCTGGAACACCTACTCTATTTAAAATTTCTCTACATGGAATAACAGTAAGAGATTTTCCATTTCCTATCCATAGAATTCTTGTACAGTAGAGATTCAACAGATTATTTGTAGTCTTTCTGTATTGTTGCACAAAAGATACTGTAGGAAGAAGGTGTTTATCCTTTGCATGGGCTTTTCCAAATTACAGTGCAAATTCTGGTCTCTTTTCCTTTTTAATACTCACACCTTAGTTGACTGCCAGAAAGGGATTGCAATGTCGATGTTGAAAGCTCATCTGTTGTGCTGTCTTGGTGGCCAGCACTGATTGACTTAATGCAAATGAAAGCTAGTTTTGCTCTGAGATCTAGCTTGAGGTGGCATGTTGTCATTCCTGATGGTAACCAAGTTTTAAAATTAATTTTTAATTTATCTGTTAGTGTTTTTTTAAACTATTGTTTTCTTTTGCAGTTATGTACAAAGAATAAATATGCAGAAATTGATTTTTAAAAATGCTGTCACACTTTTTAAAAAAAATAATATTTTTTTTTATCTTTGGCTTTGACTTCATGGTAGCATTGAATCCCATACTGAAACCAGCTAATGGATTTCACAGAGAAAAGGCATAGTTACTATGGCTACACAGCACCCTGAGAGCTTAAAAGGACAAAGGATAAATTAATATGGTACTGGCTGCTTAGACATTTCTAGAATAGATTCTAATAATTGGAGGCATTTATAGTCTTTCAGGCACTGTCAGAAAAAACACAATGTTAGTCCTTTAAGAATTTGTATTTTATACTTATTTAGGTAATTAGTTTTGAAGTAGCAGATTTGAAAAAAAAAATATTCCAAATGTCCTCTACTTTTAGCCAATTAATTTGCATATATTGTAATGAAATTGGCTATTAGTCATAATTTTATCACTCATATTTTTACTGCAGTATTTTAAAGTAAGTAGAAATCTAATCCTCCTATGGACAAATAAACAGTAATGATGGCTTGATAAAAACTTGCAATAATACACTTTTTATAGCTTTCACTCTAGTTTTGGCTGAAACCTGTTTATCTTTGGTTTTCTTATAAACCAATCTAAACATTTAAGACAACCATTTTGTATATAGTAAAGAATAATAAAACATGAGCAAGGTTAGGCTCATAACATTAAGGAATTGAATTATCAGTTTGTAGCATCACCTTAGTGACTGATGGCAGAAGTGCTACTACCTGCCCTTGCCGAAGAGATAAAATGCATTAGAAATTGTAAACATACCTCTCATCAGTTCAAGGGCGTATTTTAAGGATATGTTAAAAAAATAGAGAAATTTTTTAGCGTGTAATGATAAAATACATCTGTTGTTTAACACAGAAATTCTGTCTGCTGATGATTGCAGGCAGTATACTTTGGCTTGATGGGTAGCAGAAAATAACTGGGAAGATAGCGGGTGAGTTTTCTGGTGGTTTTTGTGAAGAGATATTTCATGTGCTCTTATTTGTAGGTGGAGGGCTCTTGTATTTTAAATTCGTCTGTCCAGCAACATTTGCATGTATTTGTAGAGCAAACTGAAATTGCTGCATATGCAACAGACCAGCTGAACCATCCTCCTGTTGTAGATCCTTCCTGTGCTCCACAGAAATGCCACATTTGCTACAAGTAAATGCATAGGCAAAAGGAGGTGATGCTGGTTGAAAAACACTGTGAGATTTTCATTCTGCTGTTTCCTGTAGATCTGAGATTGCATAAATACGTAGTAGTTCTTAAAGTAGCTCTAGATTATAAACTACTATATACTGAAGTACAGTGCTGTAGAAGTGACCCAGAAGCTCTGGTTACCTTATGGATATCTCCATAAGGCCTGTTCCTAGCAGCTTCTGGTGGTTTTGGACAGACAAATGTTAAATACAGATATCAGACTTAGAAAAACTGCCCTGCTGAATTTCAAACTTAAAACAATTCTTCTTTAATTTATAGTTTGAACAACACTTGTGTTACAATTTCACAGAGTTCAAGAATAACACAATGTTTAGTGAGATTGTTCTTTGGGGTTTTTTGAGTGCTTTAAGAGAGTTTTTCAGATGATCTTCACTTAAAAATGAAGGCTGTGTATTTCTGCTGCTTCTTGATATAGGGAAAATGTTCTCAAGATAGATTCTGAGGTAAATTATGTTACATTCAGGAAATCACTATTAGTCATTTTTTATCTTGCATTAAAATTTATTCAGAAATCTCTTTTATTGTAAACATGAGAATGCCAAAAATCAGATGGGCTAATAATGATTTGTAGTTGACAATATCTAGCTGAAGTTGTCCCTGTAGTAAGCAATCATTGTGGGATTTTCATTCCAAAACTTATTTTCTAACATAGTGTAACTTTAATATTTGTAACTAGAGTTGTGCATAATTCATTTGGTACATGTAGCGTAATGATTTTGAAATTTTAATCAACTGAAACTATGGTTCAACATTTTTTATAACAGGGTCTCCCACCCCTGCCTCAGATGAGTTGAATGTAATTATCTCAAAAAAGGAAATTATAAAAATAAAATAAAATTAAGCCCCCTAATTAGGGTGTTTTATTCATGAGTATTTTTCATTCAGATGTTTTATTGGTTTGATAAAATACTCCATTTATTTATTATTTACCTAAGTGCTGCAGAAAAAGATGCTGCTTGAAATTCAGGAGTGGATGAGTTAGAATTGCTTCAACAGAAGACTGTGACTATGTGATATTTGAGGTTGCTATGGGAAACTGCTTTGCAAGAATGTTTGCAGAGCAGATGGACCAAGATAAATAAAACAGATACAGGTATTGAATAGAGATTTTATAATCTGTGAAACAACAGGAAAACATGAACTCAGATCTATGTAAGTTCTTACAGTCATCCTTTTTTAATGGGTATGCCGCTAGCTTAATTTTCAGAATATAGTTCTTTATAGCAAATTTGGTTTGTCTTCCTTTGAATGGGATAGTATATTTTGGTGATATTTTATCTTATGCTGTTGATAAACACCTGTCTGATATGAAAAATTTAGTAGTGAGGATTTTCGTATAGATTTTGTTTTCCACAGATCACATAAAACTTTGGGTTTATCTACCTCATCTTCTGTGTTATATAAAACCAGTAATGTCCTAACTTCATGCTGTAATCTACTGCCTTTAGAGCTAGGCTCTAAAGTTAAAACTAAGCACACAAACACTATGGAATTAAATATCTTTGTATTTCAGATGTTGTGTTTTTGTTTGCTTCACTTGCTCTTGGCTATTGAGAGCTCTTCTGTAACATTTTACATGCTAGCTTTTTTCCCTTGATTAAAAAAAAAAAAAAGACACCTAGCCACCCTACTTAAGAACTAGAATGTTTTTGTAGTCGTATGTTTGGCACAGAAGTTTGTTTCCTTAGCAACATGAACACAAAAGATACCTATGTGGCTATATACATGCAACATGCTTTTGTATGAATAAACTATGTGCAGATATCCACTCTATGTTTAACATATATCCTTTGTTCTCCTTGGCAATGAATAAAATAGGCCTATGCTGTTTCATTTTTCTCTAAGAAAATATTATTTGTAGTCATATCTTTTCAACAACTCAAATTCAAACTTGTAAAAAGAAAAATCTTCTGGAAAAATAAAAGCTTAATCTTTTTTCTTGAAGATCTATTATTTCAACTGCTTGTTGTATTTTTTTTGCCTAAGTAATAATCTAGACTGTAAAAATTTCCTTTGGATCTTCAATCTATAACCTATCTGTTTTTCATGAATTATAGAACTTACTCTGTGGAGTGATTTCCCCACATGCAGTGGAACAGTGCTTTGGGTCATGCTGACATTAATTCATTAATTGTCTGCATAGCTGTTGCTATTTAGTGTGAAATGCCATGAAGTATTCTATCACTGAATACCATGCAGTTGATTCACACTTTCATAGAGTGCAAGTTAATTTTTGGAACAATAAATGTTTGGTTTTAAGTACACGTTTCCATTATGAAACAAAACACTTTTAATGTACTTGTTGTTGATCCATTTTAAATATCACTGGTGAATATCTGCCTGAAGTTACATATTTATGTAAATTCTGCTTTTTTAGGGAAAACCAGGAGAGTTTGAAGCAGTAGTGTTATTTGGGACAATTTGATGACTTCTACAATGAGTTGGATCAGAGTATCTGCGTATTTTCCATTGCTTTTAATATATAGTTGTAAAGTCTTGCTATTAATATCAGAGAGACCAAAAGATAAGTTGGCATTTGTTAGGACAGAGTTGCTGCATGTTGCTGACTTTCAGCTGTAACCTTTCCATGCCTTTTACACTAGCTAAAACACAGTGAGGTTGATTGTATTATTTTTTTTTGCACATCGTGGAGAAGAGATTTTATGGGTAATTAATTTACCCTCTTTTCAATTTATTTTAAGCAGAGAGCAGTTAAATAAAACATTTTACAGAATCACAGAATTGTTGAGGTTGTCAAAGCATGGTCACCTAAGGAACATTGCCCACGACTCTGTCCATTTGGATTTTTAGTATCTCCAAGGATGGAGACTCTGTGACCATCTTGGGCAACCTATGCTATCGGTTGACCACCTTTACAGGAAAAAAAAAATCATTATGTTTAAACGGGTTGTCTAGTATTTAATTTATACCCATTGCCTCTTGTCCTTTCCCTAGATACCAGAGAAGAGTCTGGTTCTGCCTTCCTTGCTCTGCCCCCATTAGGTATTTGTAAACACAGATAAGATCCATCTAAGCCTTCTTTTCTCAAGGCCCCCATCTCTCTTACACTCTCCTCATACAAAAGATACTCCAGTCCTTTAATTATCTTAATGACCTTTTGCTGGACTTGCTTCAGTAAGCCTATGTCTCTCTTGTACTGGGGGGGGGGCCAGGATTGGGCCTAGAATTCAGGGTGGTTCACCAGTGTTGAGAGGAACCATCACTTCTCTCACTTGGCTGGTGATACTCTTCCTGATGCAGCCCAGGTTGCTGTGGGTTTTCTTCACTGTGAGGACACATTGCTGGCTCACAGCCAGTTCTTGTCCCTCAGGTCCTTTTCTGCCAATGTGCATGGGATGGTGATGATGATTATTCCTGCTAGGTACAGGACTTTGCACTTCCCTTTGTTGAAATTCATGAGGTTACTGTTGACTCATTTCTAAGCCTGTCAAAATCCCTCTGAATGAGAGTGCAACCCTCTGGTGTATCAACAAATCTTAGTTTTGTATTATATGTGAACTTCCTGGTATGGGACCACTACAGCCTGTTTTTTTTGCTCACAATTTTTCTCCTATTCTTTTTTTTGCCAACCTTGTCCTTCATTTCCTCACTTGATTGTCAGTCATTCTCTCCTGCCGCCTGTTATTCCTAGTTAGAAATTCTCATTACTGGACTGACCGGCCGGTTGACAAAAATGTTTTTCCCACTTAGGTGGATACTCCCCATGCCAAACAATCCTCTGTCTTCATAGTGCATCCCATGATCATATAAAAACCAAAACCCCATTGCCCACATCAACTGCACAAACAGTTGTTAACTTGTGGGACCTGTCTATTTCTCCTCACACCCTTCATCCTTTCTGGAAGGATTAAGGAGAAAACTGCCAGAGCTCTCAATGCCCTTGACATGCCCCTACACTCCCCCATCGTACCCTACATCAATATAGTCAATGCTTGATGCTTTCCTGGTCGCCCCTGGCATCTTTATTTGTGTGGAAGAGTAGCAGAGGGTGATAGTCTGCAGCAGCCTTTCCTCAGTGTCCTGAACTGAGTCCCTGGCAAGGAGCAAGCCTCCATGAGCAAGAGGTGAGGGTGGCAACTGGGGGCCTCCATCCCCTCCAGTAGGGAGTTGCTCACTGCAGACCTCCATCATGTACTCCTCTGCAACCCAGGGTTAGCTAATTTGGGTGCTTTGCTGGGCAGAACTTGTATTTGTTGCCCTCATAAGACAACTATTTTACTTTAATGTTTTATGTATTTTTATTTTGCAAGCAAATGTATAGAAAAACATTGCTAGTGAACAAATTATGTATTTTGATGCTTTTGTTTTATGAAGCTTTGTTTGTTTGTGAATGTTATTCTGCTAACACTGTACATCTTAGCTGGCTACATAAGGGCTTTTTCCACTACCATGGCTGATTAAGGGAAAATCATGTATGGTTTTCCTGTGCTCAGAAATATCAGGGATTAACCTTTAATTAATCTCAAATAAATCTGAGAGTCTACAGAAAGGTGAATGGGAACCAATATCTGGTGTAGGATTTAATAAAGGTTATTTAAAGCTACTTTTCAAGCTCAGAAGTTTTAGCTGAGATTGTACCATCTGGAAGACACCAGGCATTAAATTTTTTTCTGAAGCTTCTCTCATAACATGATTTAAAACTATTAAGTTTAAGTATAAAATACTTCAACATAGTATTACTGATTTCACATGTCTTCTTTCTGTTTGTTATAGGAAATGAAACCAGGAAGTAATGTGACGGGCCATGTGAAGTTCTGTCATAATAGAAATTTGCTAAAAGATTGCTTTACCTGTAAGTTCTTATTTTCTGTTATTAAATGTTAAATTGTATTCATACAGCTGGAAAAAAAAATAATATTATTTTGGCATTTTGATGTGCAGCTTGATGGTTAAGAAAACCCACCAAGTGCCTTATGTTTAACACCTCCTATTATTAACTTACTATATTTTAGTGAAGAGCAAACAAACGTTTTTTTCTCTTCTGTGAAATTTTTTAATCTAACAAGCAATATTTTCATATTGTGTTACTATAGGTTATGCATCTCCTTGAGGCATGCTAAACTGCAGTATCTAATTTTTCAGAATTTTTTTGAAAAGTGAATGAAAGGTAGAAGATTTCCAAAACTGTATGACAGTACAAGATTTTTCCACTGAGATATTTAGCAAAGATTGCCTGGGCAGGTGCACACTGTGACTCAACCCCATTCTGGATTGGTCATCTTTTCCCAGAGTCATTAAAGTACATGATGGTGTCCTTCACAGTTGCGCCACTTGTTGCAAAGAATTTTCTTTGATCTGTAGTGAAGAAATTTAGTTTTACAAACATTGCACAATGAATTCCACTTAGGAATTAAAACTTTTGTTGTCATCTTGAGTCTAATTGTCTACATCAAAATTCTTCAGAAATTGAAAGATTTAAACTTGTTCTAGTAATACTGCAAGAGAAAGGTATTAGAATATCTATTTTGCACAAAAAACCCAAAAGCTTTAGACTGACAGTTGATTTTGGTGGATTAATGTAGCTGGTGGCAGAGCTGAGAACAGAATTCAGTTCATAGTCCCAATAAAGTTATAATTTGAAAATTAACTATGTGATGGGGAAGAGAAAGCTTCCTATCTAGGGATCATATATAACATGTCTAAAATTTATTTATTGAGTGAAATTGGGAGTTTACAAGCTAGAATTTAACCAGTACATTACTTTTTTTCATTTGTAGAATTAGCTATCAGAATTTGAATAAATATCATCTAGATAGCAAAATCCTGAAAATTGTAAGGGGAAAATTACTAATGAAGAGTGTTTCAATACTGATAGTAGTTGTTTAATCCTTTAAAAATAACTATTTCAGATTTTTTTTCCCTATCTAGCACTCTATTTTTAAGTAGCAGGTCAGCATAGGCAATTTGGCATAACCTGCAGCCAAATTAAAACTTGCAAATGCTGCTCTACCACAATTCAAACTCTTAATGAAGTGTGAAAAATATATTATTTTTTTCCAATTTCCCTCCGTATTCCTGTGGCTTAGTGTTTCTTTACTCTGATATAATTTGAGAAATGTTGAAATAAGCATAAATTAAGTGCAGAAACAAGAAAAACTGCTAGATATTAGAATCTGATTTCAGCTCTTTGTGTTGTAAAGTAAAAACTGAATGTTATCATCTTCATTTTATTAATATTCACATAATACTGGGGAAACTTCAGCAATTGCCCTGTGTTATCCTAAATGTCTTAAAATTACTCACATGCTGAAACTTTTCCTGTCAAAGAATCTGGAGGGAAGATTCCAGGATATTTCAAGGAGACTTTTATGATTAGTCAAGGAAAAGAGAAACTGCTGCTTTGATAATACTGCCTTAATAAGTGAATTTGTCAGATTTTCAGTATGATTCGGAAGGCTTAATTTACTTAGCACTCTTCAGGCAATTGGATTTCCAGTAGTGTAACGGTAGCCCTAAGAAACCCAAACAAACTAAAAAGAGGTAAGACTAAGTTAGAACTAGTTAGTTTATTTCAACTTTGCCTTTTCTTTCAGTTGCTCTGTTCATCTCTTTTTCTCTCTGAGAATTGCAAGTATTGTATACTTGTATGTGTGTGCGTGTGTATGTATTGTTACAGATATTTATAATCACTAAAGATAAGACAACAATTGGGAAAAAGTACAGGAGTGCCTTGGGAAAATCTTGGGTGAGATCAAGGATAAAAGTCTTAGGTTGCAGAGGTTAGGTGTTGTATTCCACACTGAGCACTAAAGTACATTTGTAGTCTCCCAGACTATATATATGTTGCTTGGAATCCTGCAAATATGTGGTGATTTGCTCTCATGTCAATAGTGTGGCTGCAGGAAAGCTGGAGTAGGGCTTTTCACATGTGTGTGCAGTGAGAGGACAAGGGGCAAAGGTTTGGAGCTTAAAGAGAAGAAATTCAGGTTGAACCTTAAGAAAAAGTTCTTTCCTGTGATGGTGGTGAGATGCTGGAACAGGTTGCCCAGGGAAGCAGTGGATGCCCCCTCCCTGGAGGACTTCAAGGCCAGGTTGAATGGGGCTCTGATCAACCTGATCTAGTGGGAGGTGTCCCTGCCCCATGCAAGGGGGTTAGTGATATATGATATTTAGGGTCCCTTCCAACCCTAGCCATTCTATGATTCTATGATCTGAGGACAAATTAGCAGATTTTTTTTTTTTTTTTTGGTGCTCTTAAAATGTTATCAATGTTTATCTGTTACTATACAGTTATAGACAAATCTGAAGTCAGTTTAAAGAGCTGGCAATATGTGAAAATGGAGGCATATTTTCTTTCTGTGCAGAAAAAATGGCCTCATAATTACTCCTCCTGAGTGTCAGTGAAGCTCTTTCTCATGTGTGTTGAGCAAATATTCACATACATCCAAGGTACCACAGTCCTAAACTACTTGCCATTCGATGGTGCTTATTACACAAAGCTTTCTTCTCTAGGTATAGCTTCATTTTTGTAGAAACATTGAAGATACTTGTGCACTTGATGTAAAATATGTTATGTGGTCCCACTCTTATATGAAAGAGCAGGTTGCTTTGGACCCCAGGAATTTGAGAATTTTGGTGAACTACAGCAAAAAACCCTGCTTGTATTCCTTAAGGAAACTCATATGGGCAGAGGAGCTGTGTTTCTTTGTAGGAACTGCTGCTTCAACCTTTTTTTCCTAAGCCTGTTGCTTCAGAAAGATAATAGTCTGTCACTGGTCCTTACCACTAGTGAACATTTATGCACCTTTAATATACACTTGTGGATTTTTTGCTGTCTGATGCCTTGGCAAGAGTGAGCAAAGGCTCCACTCTGTCACTTTGCCAATGCACTGACTTTGTACTCTTTTCTGTGTCTGGATCATTTCCAGTGACATTATAGGGAGGAAGATGGACTTCTGCCTCTAGTTTATCTGTTTTGAAATGCTGCCAGGATCTTAATTTCTCTATAAATTATTTATTTGTGCAGTTTAGACTGTAGGCATTTGCAAATGCTAAGGATAATGCTAAGGAAATGCAAATGCTAAGGAAAATTTCTGATGAAAATTCTTATGAAATAATCTGAACAGGAAGAAGCTTGTAAGCACTGATGAGATAAACATAATAGTAGTTTTGACATCAGTCAATACAGATTTATTTTAAGCATTGGACACATATTCATTAAGTCTGCCTACTCTGACAGCATGCTTCAGAGAGAAATCCTAAAGAGGAGAAAAAATTCTAGACACTAATTGTTGATTTAATAAGGCCCTAATAAAATTAGTAAGAGGGTACTTTCTGTTTGGCTTAACTTCTGACTAGTACTATGTATAGGCCAAAAGGAATAACATGCTTTATTTAACCAATTAAATCTTGCTTGGCGATCTGTAGACAAAGAGTTGTTGTTTTTGAATTGTCTTTTAAATTGGTTGTCAGTAAGTTATTGAAGCTATGGCAACACTCTGTATTTTCACAGATAGCTGGACAGGCTTATTTCCAGTCCTGCTGTACACCTTTATATTTAGTGCTTAAGCTGTTAATTTCATGTTAAGGAAGTGGGGAACAGTATCACACAGGCATGTCTCAATGCAGCACATACAGCTTCCAACTGAAGGCTGCAACTGATTGTGTAATTCACATATTCAGCTGTCATATTACTATAAACAGGACAACATGGGGAGGAAAAGGTTACTTTTATTACTATAATAATAATAATTCTGAGCACAGGTTGCTACAAGAGAGAGGAATCTATAAAGTTTTTCAGCCATGAGATAGTTCCAACTTATTTGTCTTGAAGTCTTCTTGCTAGAAATAATTCCATACTGCTAATTGTGATATTGATTAAAATATTTTCTTTTATACATTTAAGGTAACTGGTAGTTTTCCAAATAAATCAACCAGTACTGTAAAACTGTCTAGTTAATTACGTAGATAAGTAACTATGTAACTTATTGTGATTTGCAGATCATGGTGGCACTTATTTTTTTATGATCAGTTTTGTAATTGTATTCTTCCAAAGGGAGTTTGTGTATGTAATTGATGTTAATGCTAGCTGGGGAACAAATAAGAAAACAGAAATCTTTTTCTACCTTTTTTCCCCCATCTTTTTCTGTGTTCAGCCAATCACCAAAAAAAGAACATTTATATCGGGTGCTTATAAAAGATCAAAACTTCGTCTGTCTTAATATGTTCTATGTAAAATAAGTAGTAGCACAAAGACTGCTTCTGTATGTTTGTAGAAGCACAAGCATTACTAAATAATATAGCCATTCATTTTGACAGAAATTTAAGAGCACAAATGTTCTGTTTACACAGAAAAAATGGTAAATTATTCCTCTTTATGAAAGACATGTTTACTGATGTAGTCACAAGAATTAATAGTTTTTGCTGAATGCTTCTCTTGCTGGATCTCTGGAGCACTTAGCTTTTCCCCTTATACTTCTCATGCCCTTTGAAAAGTTTGAAATACCTTTTCTTGATTCTGCTAAGAGTATAGAGTTGAGTCCTAATGAGAGTCCAGTGCAAGTGTGGCAAAAGGTGAAGCTAACCCAAAAAGCAAAAAAACCCACAACTAAAATAGTTAGTTGTAGAAGATTCCAAGACCCTAAGAACATATTAATTTCCAAGGACTGTCTTGCACAGCTCTAATTAAGATTTCAGTGATCACTGGAGATGCATCTTCTGCTGCTCTCCTCATGCCTTTCCTTTGTCTTCTGAGCTAAACATAGACTTGAACTTTAATCTCTTGTATTTCCTGGTATATGTTTTTGTGTTGGATTTTGTGAATAAATTCCAGGGAATACAATTTTTAATTGTAGCATTTTTGCATACTGTAAGCATCTTCTTGCACATAATCTAGTACAAAGCTATCATGAAGAATAAGTAGCCTAGAAATATTGTGAAGATCTTTCATCTTTTGCATTGTTGTGTAGGATTTTTTTTAAATAAAGGATATAATGAGGAATATATATTTATATATATGAACAGCCGTCACTGGTGTTGCTTGTTAATTTACTTTGCTGAGGTATAATTTCATGCCTTGTTAAAATCAGACAGACATAACTGAAGATGAAATAAGGGCACAGGCTCTGTGAAATTTCTGTGTTTTTAAAAATATATGGGAAGTTTCCACCTGTAGTACTTAAAGCAGTGGTCAAGAAAAAAAATGTCCTGTAAATTAAATGTGATGACACAGGAAAAAGTATAAATGGAAATAACCAAATTATTTTATCCTTTGTTATCAGTTTGCAACCAATGTTTTGCTCTAGGTGTAAACTTCCTAAATCTCAGGTGGTGTCAGAACACACATGTAGATAGCAAAATGGTGACAGTGAACATGTGCACAGCATTCATAAGCCACCAGCAATGGCTTCATTAGCTGCTGAATATTAGGAAGGCTGGAGAATTGTGTGAGCTGCCTTGGAAATCAAGAGGTTGGTAGCTCATTGTGGAATAAGCAGTGCTACATTTAAAAAAATTCTGATGAAAAAAAGAAATAAAAGACATACATTGAAGAAAAGGATTTCAAAGAATTCTCAATATCTGAAGATAAGGTACGTAATGAACAAAAAAATTATGAGATCCAGTTTGAGAAAACACAGGGAACAGTACAAGCAAGGAGTACTTCTGATTAGAAGTGCTTATTTTTTATTTGTGATTAGTCTAATATTTTTCAAATTGAAGAGAAGACAGCTTCTTAGTTAATTTTCAGTGTTGTGAAAATATGCTATAATTAACTGTATAATTCCTTTTTTTGCATCATTAATAACAAGTTTCTGGTTAATTGTGTTAGTTTACAGGATATGTGGGTAGGAATTGTAAATGCTTTGATACCCTGATTTATCATGGTATAGTGTACACTTCCAAATTATGCAACAAGATTTGGCTTCACAGCTCCTCTCAGTCTGAGTTTGTATCTCTCCATCTTGAGGTGTCTATCTTTACTATGCCTCAAAAGTATCTTGGAAGGGAAGAAATAAGCACCATTATGTAGCCTGTCATTTATACTTCACTTGTCCTACTACACTTGTTGGATATTACTCCACAATCAGTCCATTAAGGTCTGTGATTAAGAGTCAGTGAAAATTGATTTTGCTGAGTCTGTTTGCAAATAGTTCTTTGCCCTGCAAACAAGATTATTGCGTTTTAAAGCAAGAACCATAATGGTCTTTAAAAAAGTGCAAAGAGGGAATGGATTGAGAATAGCCTCGAGGAAAAGGACTTGGCAGTGCTGGTTAATGACAAGCTCAACATGATCCAGCAATGTGTACTTACAGCCCAGAAAGCCAAATATGTCCTGGGCTGCATCAAAAGATGCATGGCCAGCAGATTAAGGAAGGTGATTCTCCCCCTTTACTTGGCTCTTGTGAGACTCTATCTGGAGTACTGTGTCCAGTTCTGGAGCTGCCAACACAGGAAGGATGTGGAGCTGTTGGAGGGAGTCCAGAGGAGGGCCATGAAGATGAGCAGGGGGCTGGAGCATGTCTACTATGAAGACAGGCTGAGAGAGTTGGCATTTTTCAGCCTGGAGAAGAGAAGGCTCCAGGGAGACCTTGTAGCAGCCTTCCAGTACATGAAGGGGCTGCAGGAAAGCTAGGGAGGGACTTATTGCAAGGACTTGCAGTGAGAGGACAAGCAGTAATGGATCAAAACTGGAAGAAGGGAGATTTAGGTAAAACATTAGGAGGAAAATCTTTATTGTGAGGGTGGTGAGACAGTGGAACAGGTTGCCCAGGGAAGCATCCCTGGAAGTGTTCAAGGCCAGGTTGGATGGGGCTCTGAGCAACCTGGTCTAGTTGAAGGTGTCCCTGCTGGTTCAGGGGAGTTGGAACTAGATTATCTTTAGGGTCCCCTCTAACCCAAACCATTTTGTGATTCTAGATAATTCTCTTCAGCTTAATTCACACCACTTAACAGGTACAGCAGTTTTGGGTGACATATGGTATAGTTATGCTATATGTCTCCATGTCATACTTCCTAGCCACTGTCAAAATGCTCATGTTGGAGCTTTCCAACACATGAAAAGTTCAACTCATGTATTGATAATGAGCACAGTGTGGAGGGATTGTATTGTCATAGAGATGCAAGAGGTGCAGCAAGACCTCAGAATGCCCACACAAGGATGTTCACCTCTGCAGAGCTGCATAAGGATCTTGTTTTAACTCACTGAAAGCAGAACACTCCTGAGAAATATTGGTAGAGAAGCAACTTACAGTTTCTTTCTTCATGTTGCCTAGAAGTTGATGTGTCACTGAGCTTTGTGCCTCCTTCATCTGAAGGGAAGTTTAAGGGTAACCATCTCAGGAAATGGTGTTCTGCAGGGTCACTCTTGCCATAGTCTGCTGAATCTTTCTGGGGAACTGTAATGATTTGGGTTCTCTGTGCCTTCCACAAAGCTATAGAAAGTAATTACATGTATTAATGTAATGGACCAAAGACAGCACTATTTTTGAGGGCTGATTCATGTAGAAGTGATCTAAGTATTCACCATTTCTTCTGCTACCTCAGCAGTTTCTGGAAAAAAAAGTCTAAGTTTTTTGTTCTTAACTTGAACAGGAATGGCAAGTTTATGGTTTTATGATTATTTGGAGTGCAGTTTATTGTTGTAGACTATTTCAGATAAATATACACTACATGAGTAATAAGAAATTACTACATAGAAAACAGAGTTATAATGTCAAGAGGTGCTTTTATTCCACAAAATACTAGTTCTCCACTAATGTCAGGTCTATGCCCCTGTAAGTTGCTTGTTTTGTTTTAAATTATGTGCATTCTAGGAGCATTACCTTTCAACTATGTAGTAATCTGTGATAAGTTTCTTATATTTTTAGATTTTCAAATGACTTTTCTACTCATCAGGCTTTAATACATTGTCTTTAGACGTCATGAATAGTTTCAAAGTGACTGTGACTATAAGCAGAAGGTTTACTCAAGTAAAAAAAAAAGACCAACACTAAAGAACATCAGAAAGAACTGTCAAACTGACAGGAGGGCAGTGGGAACACTGGTGTTTCCTGTGCATGTTTCTGCTTTTGTGATTGATCACAGTAAGAAGTGAATAATCTAAAAGTAAGAAAGCTACCAAAACTTGTCTATGTTGCTTTTTCAGCTTTCTGTTAATTAGGAGGTATTGGCAGCTTATGGGTTTTTTGCTTGACTAGCCCAGCATTCTGCCTGGTATATGTTATAGAGAGCTGAACACAAGATCTGGAGAAAACATGGTCTTGCATGTTACTGCCACCTCCCATTCCTAGCATTGCATAGCTGTTGGTGGTACAATCCTGGACCTTTCCAGTTTCAGTTATTTTGCAATTGGTAGTAAAATTGGAAAAAATATTGCTGATAGGTGGTATATCTCTTTTTAAATAGCTAAAAATAAATAAATAATTATGACTGTAAACTGTAGTTTATAGCTAAAATTTCCAGCAGGTATATCCTGTAATGTTCCTTGGTCAGGTTGACCTCTGGTTAGGGATGCAGCTGGACTACAACTGTACTCCTTCTCCGTATCAGTCAAGGAAAGAGGATTTCAAGCACTTGCATTTTGAAGTGAACGTGACTTCCATTTTCAAATGGTCTACTGAAAAGGTGACAGAGCACATAAGTAGTAGATTAAATTATTTATAATGGTTCAGTTTAGCTCAATTGATATTAGAGGGCAGGAAGATCCTGGAATGATACTTGCAGCCTTGATTTCCTAGGTGCTCCCATTAGGACTGTTTCATGATTTGACCAGGTCTGGGTGCCTTGCTTCCATCTACTCAAACGTGAACACCCCTGAGAAGAGAGAATAGCAGTGAGAAAAGAATCTCCTGATATGGAGAAGGAGTACAGTTGTAGGACTTGAATGTTAGAGATTAAGGGATGCTGTAAAGTGCCTCTGCCCTCAGTGTATTGACTTGGCAATGGAAGTATCTGTGCGCTGTATGGGAACTGTTTTTGTGTAAAGTTGTTATAATGAAGACATTTCCTGAGAGGTGACAAAATGCAACTGGTTTGGTCACAAAGAAAATTTGAATACTGATGTTCAGTTCTTAAGATAGCAAAAAGAATAATGAAAGCAAAATGTTCTGACCCAAGAAGTTGTATGTATTTTCTTTTAAATTATGTTTTTGACGTTTTTCTTCCTAAGCAGATCACACTCTAGTTAAATGGAGCTAAATATACAAAATAAAGAAGACCCATGCATAAGCAGAGTTATAGTGGGAGAAAGAGATGGTTTATCTTTTTCCTGGAAGATTTCTCTAATTTGTAATTTTTTTGGTAGTCCACATCGAAACATTTTCAGAGATGTCACCATAAGTAGTAATTCTATTATATTTGAGATATACATTTCAGTACAGCTATAGTAGTAATACTGATATTATTATGCAGCGGAATAATGTCATGCTGAATACCTTGAAGCAGGCAGATGTGAACCCATCTGGAGATAATAAATTATTATTTTATTAGCTCCTACAAGTCTCATCTGAGATCTACATTTGGATTCTGCTAATGTATCCTAGAAACTATTCTACTTGTCTTCTGATTCTTGATGTCATTGTGGCCTCAGCTACCACCTTGCAACTGAATTCTTTGCTCTTATTTTATGCTCTATCAGAATTTCAGTGTTTTACAATTAATGAATTTTCTTTCCTGCAGTTTCATTTAATAGACCCTTATTTTCTGTCCTAATGAAGTTCTTCATCTACCTTTTCTATATACATTTCATTACTTTATTCTCTTTTCTTCTGTCCTTTTCATCTGTGTTTCTCCAGGTGGAAGTTTTGTAGATTCTGTACTATCTTAGCTAAGCTAATGGGGTGAGAGTGTCACAGTGAATATTTATGGACTTGTGGCAACTGTCTTTGGGAAACTGTTGCAGTTTCCTCAAAAAATGGAGAGATCAAGTACCATGAAAGTTTTGGATTGTTGGTTTGATTTGTGGTTATTTTTTGTTAGTTTGTTGTTTGTTTGGGTCTTTTTGTTTGTTTTGTTTTGTGGGGTTTTTTTTTGGGGGGGGTTTGTTTTTGTTTTTTTTTGTTGCTTATATGCTTTGATATAACCTATCAAACCTTTGATAACCTATATGGTTGTACCTATAATATGCTTACTTTGTTTGTTAGCAGGAGGCATTGCAATAGGCTCTTGTTTGTTGCAATAGAAATACCCCAATACCCATGCTTTGTTGTTTTCATGACTAATTGTGGTTTCTGAATGGATGAGAAGATAGTATTATTGCAGACATAAGCTGATCACTGTTATTATTGCAAGAAGTGGGAGGTGGGAAGGGTTGTAAAGTTCTTTGAAATAAATTAATTTTTTCTGCTTTTGTAATGTTTAACAAAACATGTCTGTTTATGTCGGTATTACCCAAAAGTTCTAATTTTATTTGCTAGATATGGCATGCATATAAGAAATATTCTTCTCCTGTGGTAATGCCTACAAGTTAAAATAAGGTTTTATAGTGGTAGCATTTTATTTAGACATAGCTTATTTGTTCTGAGCTTTGTCCCTTGTGTCCCAATTGAAAGAATGTTTCTTAAAATGCAGCTTACAAGGGAAGTTATAATTAAGTGCTAGGTTGCTGCTAAAAGAATAGTGAATATTGTTTAAATGAAGAAGTCACGATCACATCTGAACAGACAGCACATGGAGGCAGACACTCATACGTGCGTCATACTCACAGTCATCCACTGTGTTCAGTAAACTGGGCCGTGTAATTCAAAGGAGGGCCCCTTGCAGCTTTGTGTTACTCATGTACTGCCAACGACTCATGCTTGGGGGGCAGTGTGGAATTTCAACACTTTTCTAAAGCAAACAGTTCCAAAAATTGCAATTGTAGGGCTCTTGATCTAAAAACAGATTTGTACCTATTATTGAGTCCAGGGGAGCACTTCACAGCATGCAGAAGAAAGGGAAAATTTTATCTTTGCGTCACGAATATAACTCTTGACCCAATGCCACTAATAGCTGTGGCTTAGTTGACACGATCTTGTAGCTTTTTCAAGTTAGTAGGGTAGCAAGAGCTCTAGCTGTGGAAAGAATTTTGTTCTTAGCTGGGTAACAGGAGAGAACAAAGCTGCTTCATTCATTGCTTTGTGTCTCATTGTGTTTCATCTCTAAGACGAGGGGCAGTGGATGCAAACTAGAACACAGGAGGTTCCACCTCAACATAAGGAAAAACTTCTTTAAGGGTTATGGACTAGAACAGGCTGCCCAGAGAGGTTGTGGAGTCTCCTTCTCTGGAAACTTTCAAGACCCGTCTAGATGTGTTTCTGTGTGACCTGCCCTAGATTCTGTCCTGGTTTTGCTCTGGCAGAGAGGTTGGACTTGATGATCTCCAGAAGTCCCTTCCGTCCCCTACCATTCTGTGGTTTATTGATGTGCGCTTTTTAATCTCTCTGGTAAATACATATTACTGTATTGTTATTATAGGTCTTACTTTCTGTCATGTCACTTCAATTTTTCATAGTATCAGTGAGGGAAAATTATCTTGTGAGGACTCATTTTTTAACTGCATTTTGTATCTGAGATGAGAATTTCAGTGGAATAAGAGATACGGGTTTTCATTTAGGTTGTTTCAAGTTTACTGCTTCTGCTAGAAAAAGCCAGATTTAGGTAATAAAATATCTTCTTTACACTGAGGAATACTGGAGGAGGTGAGCAAGAGCCAACTAGGAGAAAGTTCTACAATCTATTTATGAGATAGAAAGTTATTTTAAGGTAAACGATCCTTAAAATAGTAAAGTCTTCAAAGTGTTTATCAATGGATGATAATAGAAAAAATGGTAATCAGAACAAGATGTGCCTCATTAGTTTTTGTGAATATTTAAAGGTGCAGGCCATGTTCAAGTTGCTTTGAGACTCCTCTCTCTGGTAAACATGGAAATGCTGTGTATGCATCCTTTCCTGAAGGAATTTTAACAGTATTTCTCTCCAGCTAATGTTTAGCTGAATTGGGGATTTTGCCAACTTTAGCAAATGTTCAGTTTCTGCTTCAAAAGTAATTTTTCTTATATTTGTTTTGACCTGAAGTCATTCCTGGCTGTCATGAAACACATTTGATATTTGATGTTTCTTTTTTATGGTAAAACCAAAAATACATTGAGTTCTGTTTGACAAAAACTCAAAGACAAATCAAAACAATCTTTCTAAGATATTCAGTGTAGATTAAATCCATCAGTAATTGGAAAGGTTACAGTTTTCACATAAAGATCATAGTGATTTTCTAAGGCATTCGTGCCAAATCGCCTTTGAAATTTAGTAGGTGCAAGGCTTTTTGATTTACTCAGAAAAAATCAGGAAATTTCAAAGTGTAATCCCAGTTTTAGGCACTAAAGATTACCCTTTAGATGCAGACTTAAGAAATACACTCTTAATTAAAGGCTGATTTTTTTGTTCAAGAGCTCCTTTTTTATGTTGCAGCTAGCATTTGTTTCTAATGTGCTTATAAAACTGACACAATATAGTCTAATAGCGATGCTGTCCAAAGTCTATTCATTTTCCCCAGTGCCTTCCATTTTGTCAGTTTTTCAACTGCTTTAGAACTTTTTGTTGTTGCTGTTCAGAAGTATTTAATTCAAAATATCTGTTGGATTTCTCTAGGTAGTTTCAAATAGTTTTCCGCTGGTATATTCACTGGCTTTAAAACATCTGTATCTGTCTTTGCTAATTATTTTAAAAATACTTTTTTCTTTATGGATTGAAGAAACGAGTTTTCTACACATTAGCTGGAGTTCATGTAATGTGATCTGATATCTGCACTTAGTGTCTGCTTTGAGATGGATGGCACTTCTGTGTTTTTGCCACACTGAGTACGTTAATGATAAGGAAGTATCCAGAATGTCTAGAAAATGTCTGTAAACTTACACTGTAAATGGCCATGAAATGTGCCACTTCTTACAGTTTCCCACTGAAAAAAGTTTCTTTATGGGCGGTGGAAAAGGTTAAGATGAAGAATTCAAATACAAATGATGATTTTCTGTTATGTAGTTTTTGATCTGTGTATTCACTCAGTGGCAGCATGTTTTTAGGAGTGGAGCTTTGCTATGTAAGAAGCCTGTGATGCTTGAAACAAGACTGTGATTTTGCTCATGTCTTCAATAGTGGCTTTTAATGTTAGAAGTGGATAGATGGGAGTGATTTCACACCTTAGGGATGTTACAGTGTAATTCTGACTTTCAGAGCTGGGGTGTCCACAGTCACTCACAGAATGAAAAGACTTGAAATCTGGACCAGCAAGTGCAAGTGACTAATGTATTTAGCCATACTATAATAAAATAATTCAATTCTCTCTGATTAGCATGTGGTGGTGCAATATGCTTCATAATTTGTCCAGTTTTAAAGTTGCTGTTTATCCCTGATGCTATGATGAAGAGAATCACATCAGCTATTGGAAAACAATCCTATTTCCATAACACTGAGCTTTAGGAAGGTGAGCTTTCTTTTGCAGAGTATAAATGGTGCATGAACAACTGCTGGTGTTTGGAAGCCACTCCTACTTGAAGAACTGTGAAATTCAGGTTTCTGTATAGAGATGTTTTCCTATGCTGTCTTATGAACAGAGGTGAATTTTACCTTGTATTGAACACACATGGAAAAAATAATCATAAGAGTTTGTTGTCTTCTTCCCTTTTCTAGCTACTGATTATACTACTGAGGCTTTAAAGGTTTTTATAAATGTTATTCAACACCTCAGATTCCTAGAGAATGTTAGAACTGTTCAGCTGTAAAAATGTATGTGATAATTGCTAATGTAGTAAATTGCTTAACAATAGAAAATAAACTTTAAATCAATATGTGATGTGAAGAAACCGGTCTAACTTTATGCCTAGATGGGGGTGTGATGTATGGTGGAGAAATGGGCTAGTAAATCTTACTTCAATCCTGAGAATGAATTTATTAGCTGTTTTTAAGCAAAATCTGGCCTTTTGATAATTTAGGTTCTTAATAACCTCTTCTGACTCTCTTTATATAATGCAGTTACTCAGTGAGAAAAACATGAAGGACCTTTTTTTTGGTCCAATAATATTCTTGGGAAGGATGACTTCAGAAAGTGTACTGGACAGCAGTTGTAACTTTCCTGGACTGTAAAATGACTGTACTGAGAAGTTTGCCGCACTAGGTGCTTAGTGGAACTTAATGAAGTAGCTAGTGTTGGGACTTCTCAGGTTGGATTTTATCCCAGTCCTTAAGTGTTGGTGTGATTATGCAACAAAGTGCTTTTTGTGGTATCTTCACATTGCACAGGAGTTCACTATAAAATGTACTGCTTTAATGTGGTTTTGAAGATAATTCAGTTTTTTGTTGAAGCTTGACAGAACAGATAAATGTAACAGCATGTTATATTTAATCTTATCTCCCAAAGCAAAGCATTCAGGCAGAGGTGAGATAAAAGTATAATCAAATTAATCTTGCAGTGTTTAGAAAGCTGGTAATGGGTAACACAAATACATATATGATTTAAATGTGTGGTAGAGTTATGTTAATAGGGAATTAATATTTAAGGTACATAATCTGCAGAAATACATAGAGCAAGTTGCAGTGTTTTCCCCAGCTCTCCATGTTGAAAGGTACTTTTCCTTTAGGAAATAATGTTACGGTCCTTCTTCTGCCCATCCTTCCCAGCTGAATTACAAGTTAGATGCCTAGTTCCCTGGAAGAGTAACCAATAAAACAAACCTCTGCAAAACTCTTGATATCTTGAACAGTAGGCACCAGGTCAAAACCTCACGAATTCTTATTTCAGTGCCCTTTTCATAAAATGTTCACAGTTTTAGTGGTAATCATGGGATTCTTCACAACAGAAGCTGGAGGGATTTGTTTTCTGAATCTGGGCCAACCACAATTGAAAATTAAAAAGCCATATTGTGGCAATAAACTCAAGACATCAAAGCGCAATAACTAATTACAGAACTAGGTAAGCATCATAACGAAAAATATTTTATTAGATATACATATATTTTTAATAGTTATGTGGCTCTGCTTTTGGTATACTTCCACAGTTTTTAGGTAAAATTACAAACTTGATGTCATGTTTTTTGTTTTCTAGTTTAAGAAAATTTGGGTTCTCTTTATCTGTAGAAAATAAGGATGAAGAAGAAAAAGACTGATGTGTGTGTAGGAGGATGCTGTATCACAATTTCTAAGCTTAATTGTCTTTATTTAATCAGAAATGTAACTCATGTTTGTTGAATAAACAACCTTTTCTGATTTTATTAAACTACTCTGGCGTGTAGAGTTTCAGCCAGGGAATGGGTTTTGTTTTAAGCTCAGTCAGCGACCCCCATAAAAATGTTTAATTAACTTTTTGCCGAAGTCAATGTTGTATTATCCTCAGCAGGCTGGATGAGCTCCCTCTGGTGGCTCATTTATCTTGAAGTTCTGTGCTGTGCTTGACTTCGGGATCTGTTTACTCAAGCTAACCAGGCTGTTGACCCCGGTATCAGCCAGGCATCAGTTCCTTGAGGGTTTACTTGTTAATTGAAAAACATCAATAATGTTCTTACAGAATGAAACATCAGCATTTAAATTCACAGCAGTTTGAATTTGTTAGCAAAATAAATAAAGAGGTACTGAGGTAGAAAGTAAGCAAATAAGACTGATTTTCTTCTTTCTACATATAAATCACACCAACAGATAAGTGACAGTAATTTAGGAGTGACACCTACTTATACTAGTTTTTACTCTAAAAATTAGCAAATACTGATATATTAAAGACAATTCTTCGAGAATGTGAAGTATGTGTTTTTAATGTGGCTGAATCCTGTAGCTGAACTACAATTTGAAGTTAAACGAATCTTTTTATCAGAATTAATTTAAACTATATTTAATGCTATTCTAATAGAATTAAAGAGAAACATAATACATCACAGTTATGTATAGTCTTAAAATTATGAACCCAGGAGACTGTGGGTCAAACCTACCAGCAAATTTGAAGTGAATTTGCTACCTCTGTAATGTTAATTTCCACAGAACCTTTCATACTCCATGCTCTTGTAATTTAATGGGATCCTTATTATACTGACAATGAACTGTCCTCTCTCTGAAGTAGTGGGAGAAGTTTTAAAGCCAAAGAACATGCAGACTGGACATAAGGTAAAAAATTTGGATCAGTATAGTAGATTTCTTCTATTCAGCTGTTTTTGATAAAGCTGATCACAGACTGGAATATTAAAAAATCAGAGAAATTAGGGTTCTTAGAATACGACTATTTAGCTAAAGAAAATTCTGCCCAGGAGTTTATGAAGGAAAGGGTGGAGGGATCACTGCAGGTGAGAATATGAGGGAAATGGCTGGATTTTAAGTGTTAAGATGTAAAATGAAGGCAAAAAAAATACAGTTTAATAAACAATAGACACTTGTAGGAAGCAGAAGAAAGATTTTATAAAAAGTGTTTTGAATGAATATTCATAGACATTTTAAAATTAATGTCTTGCATTTTTTCATGTCCATTAAACATTCTAGCAGCTGAGATTCACAAAGCAAATAATGCTTAGCAAGTGTGGAAAATCTCTAAAAGTAAACTTTAGTATTCACACAGATGGCCGTACTTGTAAGATTTTATTTTAATCTTGTCAGTCTGTGCTCCTGGATATGCTCCTGGATGCTACCCAACTTTTTTTTGCTATTGTACCAGTGCCATAATCATGTTGCTTGTACTACTGAACTTTGTCCCATTTCTAATGCTCTCATCTAGAAGATTGTTGAGGTAGGTCTTCATGTACTATGTTCTGGCATAGTACATGAAGACTGTAGTACATGTTGACTGACATAGTACATGTTGACTGACACCTTCGAATCTTGACTGAGAACTGAAATCAATAGTTTTGTTGTTTCTGCAAGATATTCCCTGATGTTGTACTGCTGTTCCAGTACCATAGGTGTATGAACCACCTATGCAAAAGCTGTATGTTTTATAATTCTACATAGTAAACTTGAAAAAGCAAAGGGGAAAAATTAAAGTGTTGGTTGGAAATAAGATCCCAATCCTACCTCTGCCGTTGATTTTGATGGTGTGTGTTTGATGATGTCCTGTATCCTTCAACAGCCTTGTTACCACAAAGCAGTGGTATCCTCTGCTTTTCTATACACAGTAGTATGAGGCTTGATTGGTTTCTGACTTGTTCTAGCACTCGGGGTAGAAGGAGAAATGCAGTTAGTTAAACAGTTAAGCAGAATGTGAATATGGATTTACTTTTGGGCACAATATAGCCCTAGCTTTGTTTTTTTTTGTTATATGCTTTTTAGTGGTGTAGTTTCATTGTGGGGGAAGAAAAGGGCCACAAGATTTAATCATTTTAGAAAGCACCAAGCATATCACACCCTTTTAGGTCTTTATTCTGGCTAACTATAACAGACATAAATGGGATTAAAGAGATTAATGGTTAACCTAGAAATCTCTGACTTGAATCTCAAATTCAGATGATTTAAAATGCAAAATTATTGGCACGGTATCAAAAGGCAGCTTGACTTTTTAAAACTTAACTAGGCATGGAAACACACACTACAGAAAAACCAGGATTCTATCAGTATTTTTGTCAAAGAGGCAAGTGATTATCATGACAAAGCAGAGCCAGATTTAGGGATTCTTAATCTGTTTGTTCCTCAGAGGTAGCTAGAGAGTTTGTAGCTTTAAAACTTTCTGTTAAGAAGAAATTTCCTTTACATTATAGTATAGTTAACAGTTAACCAGTCTGGAGCATGGCATGTCTTTGAATGTGCTAATTCAAATGTCTTTGAATACTGCTAAAATATTTATTTTTTTTTTGTTATGGCTGTCTTGGTGAGCAGGAGCTTTCTATTTGTCCTGATTTACATACAAAGCTCAGAAAAATCTCCTTGTGTACACTGGAAGCAATTTAAACTTAGATTCAAACTAGTTTTGCAATGTCAGAGAGTAAAGATGGAATAAACATGTAAAATATAAAAAAAATGTTTAAAGGTACTGTGTAACTGGCAATAGATTTAATTTTATTCTTTGTAAGACTATTTAATGACTGTGGATATATAAAAATATATACATTAAGTGTATAAATATAAAAATACACATATGCACACAATGCACAAATACATGTGTGTTTTGCAGCATCTCTAAATTCCTAGTACAGATTGTGATTTTTCGTTAGTGCATTTTATAAACCTTTATGATAGGGTGTGTCAATATACCTTAGTTTAAACCAGTGATGTAAAACTGGCCTGGCAGTGTTAACAGCTCCCGGTTTATCTATATCTGGTATCTTTTGAACTCTTTTACCTCAAACTGGGAAATACTAACTTAAGTAGTGGAGTAGTATATTAAATCCTCCCCCCATGGCTTTGTAAGAAAATGCAAGCTGTATATAATACCATTTTTTCTTGTTAGAATTTCAAGTCCAACTGTGTATGGCTAGAAATAAAAAAGATATTCCAAGTCCTCAGTACTTAAATATACTTAATTTTTTTAATTAACAACATATCCTTTTTTGTAATATGTCATCTGGGATAGCCTTCTATTGCCTTGCATTTTAGAGGGAGGAGAGATGGTGAAGCATTTTTTCTTTTAACTGAGAGAAAAAAAGCTGTTAGGTAGGAGAAGCTCATGTAAATAACATTTTCAGAGTGTGTGTGACTACTGTAAAAGACACGTGTGTCTGCCTTTGGCTTGTCCTGCTTCTGGTGATGTCTCAGGAAAAGATGAGTGCAGCAAAGAGTTAACTTCTTACTATCAACCTCAGGAAGGCACATTTGCAATCCCTCCCAGTCTTGTCTTCCTTTTTACACCTCATTCGCTCACCGCTGCTGCTCTTCACTTCAAGGCAGATCCTTTGACCTAAGGAGATTATTGTAGACGCATGAAGGACACAGCAAGCTCTCTGTGCCTTTAAAGGAGGAGATTTTGGCTCCAAAATAGGACACTAAGCTTTCCAGCCTTATGCTGCTTTACCTAGTCAGCACGAGGCAGTGTCTTCGGGTGCTCAGTGGACTCCTGTGGAATCGGATAGGAAACAAAAGCAGAAGTGGCAGCGATGTCTCAGGAAAAGATGAGTGCAGCAAAGAGTTAACTTCTTACTATCAACCTCAGGAAGGCACATTTGCAATCCCTCCCAGTCTTGTCTTCCTTTTTACACCTCATTCGCTCACCGCTGCTGCTCTTCACTTCAAGGCAGATCCTTTGACCTAAGGAGATTATTGTAGACGCATGAAGGACACAGCAAGCTCTCTGTGCCTTTAAAGGAGGAGATTTTGGCTCCAAAATAGGACACTAAGCTTTCCAGCCTTATGCTGCTTTACCTAGTCAGCACGAGGCAGTGTCTTCGGGTGCTCAGTGGACTCCTGTGGAATCGGATAGGAAACAAAAGCAGAAGTGGCAGCCGCTGCAAATGTGGAAGCCTGTGCCATTAGAGGGAAGCGACCGCTAATAAGGGCCTGTGAAACCCTGGTTTCCTTGGTTTCCATGACAGTTATTAGGTAACACGGAGATTGAATTGTCTCCCACAATGCTCTTGGGGATAGGGGGGCAACGGGGTGCTCCAGGGACACAGCAGAGGAGTTACGACTTGCAGCAACTCATCTCGCAAAGCATGTGAAACTCTTTGGATTATTGTGCCTTACTTCTTTGTTTGCTGTTTCTCATTTGTGCTTGCAATTTGCTCTGCTTTACTTTATTTTTTTTTTAAATGGAAGACCTTGGCATATGCTACATGGTTTCTCAAATAACATTTTCCCCTTTCCATTTAGAGATGAGCTTGGCAAAGCAAGGATATGAACAATTATACAGGTGGGCTACTCAGGGGGAGTGAAGATATAAGGCATCCAGACAGGTATTGGCAACCTGCTGCAGCACTGTAAAAATGCCCCTCCAACAGATTTCTGTAGTTCCAGCGCGGGAGACTGCCAGCAATGGGAGAAGTTCAGTGGGCAGAAACAAAGAGAAGAGCAAGGAAGTCGAGGTAAGAAGAAGGTTTTGATTTGCTATGGTAGGACAAGTCTGCCTTTGGTAGTCAGTGGGCTTGGCTTCTCAGCAGGATGCAGCGTGCTGTAGCATTGCACAGTGTACATGGGTGCAGCATGCTTTAGCACACAGCAGCCATCTCCTGTGATAACCTCTGAGCATTAGGCAAAAAAGGAGCATATGTGAAAAAAAAAATTAAGGAAGTTGCAAACTGCATTAAGGGGTTTTAACATTTTTATTTAAATGTATGCAGTGTGCTAGTACTGACAAACATTATTCCTTATATGCTGTCAAGTAAGAGTTTGTAAAAGATTGGAGGCAAAAGTAGTTTTACTAAGTTATTTTTTTAGGAAGATTTCTATGTCTGCTTAAAAATAACAAAGAACCCATACTGAAGTCTACCTTTCTAATATGCATGTGTTATTCATAGCAAATGCAGGCATGAGCTCTGTAACTTACTCTTAATTATAATTTAAAAGCCATCAGTGTTTAGTTTTTCATCCCTTGACTGACTTCCTTTGATTCGTAAACATACACAAGTGTTGTTCAAGCAGTTATATACAGCATTCTGTTGTTTTCCAGTTAAGAATAAACTGCAGGTTCCAATTATGTTAATGGCTAGAACAAAAAAATAGAGAAAGTCTGTGCAATTTTAATGGTATTTTTACCTGGAGGAATCTCTTTTGCTATATATAAATTAAACACACAGTGTGCAAGACCAACAACAACAACAAAAAAAAGACATCCCCTCCCAAAACATAGGTAGCCTGTTTCTAGATGTAGCAGGAAATGTACTCAACATCTGGTCTTTACAGACATGTTTCTTGTCTCTGCTTTTCTGTTCCCTCTTGCTGTATGGAAAATAAGGAATTGTTGGGAAAACAAACATCATGTCTTTTAGGTATTATCTGAGAGAATGTGTGGCAAACTGCATCCCTGGAAGAAGTAGTGTTTCAATTTCTTTTTGTAGTTTGTGACATAGTTTTTAGGAAATTAAGTTCAAAAGATGATTGATACTCATAACATGTCTGTGTGTTTGCATAAAAGTATTGATAAGCTTGCAGGTTTTCTTGGGGTTTTTTGAGATGCCTTTTTTGCTCAGTTTTTGGCTTTGACAAGTTAATTGAATGTGATGATTGTGTTTTGTGTTTCAGCACCTATATATAAGCAGGGTCCTTCCCTGGCAGTAGTCTCCAGTTGCTTACTGGTAGCACTGTTGGTAGCATTTGTAATATCTAGAGATTTGTGGTCTGAAATATAAAATGTTTGGTTTGGTTTAGTTTTACTCTTTAATCGATTGATTAAAGATGAAGGTTCAGATGAAAACAGGTCTTTTAAATAAGACTGAAGATGTGAAAAGCAGACGTGTCACTTAGCTTAAAATTTGTCTCTGGGATTCTTGTTTAAATTTATTCTTTAGTATTAACTGAAGAATACGTGCAACAGTTACAGAGGGGTTGAATAAGTGGGATAGTTAAGTTAGAGTGGTAGGGTAATTGTGGGGCTTCTGAATTTTAAGAGTAATCTAACGTGTTTTTCTAGGTTTTTTTCCTATGAGAGATGAGTTGCATTGTTTCAGCAAGACTCCAGTATCTCAGAAAACAAAGTCTTTGTTTTGAAAGTTGGAGAAGTTATAGAGGAAAAAAGAGAAAAATGGCTATGAAAGTTCTCACCTAAAACAAATATAAAAAAAATCCCCAAAACCCAATCCCAGAAAACTCCTAACCAACCCTAAAGTGCATGTTGCTTATTGAAATATATTTGCTGAGCTACTTTCTGCTGGCCAGAGCCTAATCACTCTGCTCCAGTACCTTTTCATCCATTAAGGCTTATGACTGATTTCTGCAAAGTAAAAACTTGCTAATGCTATTGATCAAGATCATAGATCAAGTGGTAAAGACTGTGTTTTTCACATAATATCTACAGTTTATATAAATTAGAGTATGTTCTAGTTTGTTTTGTGGATCTAATTTGGGAGTAGAGAACCAGCCTTTTTATTTTCCAGATAGATGTTGCTCAGGTGTAGGTAAATGGTCTTCTATCCTTGCAGTCCCCTATACACCATGGGTCACACAAGGGGAAACTTTCTTTCTTGTACTCAAGGTTTTTGATTATCTTCTGGATTCATGGTATCCACTGATACTGTTTCTGGGAGTACCTGCTTCCTTGGCCTTTCCATCAGCAGGCATTTTGAGATGAAAGAGCTAAATAATGAAGTTAAATGGGCTTCCTAGAGCAGTGAGAGCATCAAGCTGGTTCAAGCCAAGAAGAAATTAAGAAATGAAATGCCTGGAAAGTCTTGCAATTGCCAGGATAACACTTGTTAGGATTGTATACTAAATTCTGTTATTGCGGGAAAATGTTACACAATGTGCTTAAAACAGCATTAAAATTTATGAGGCAGAGTTCATCTTCTAATTGCAGAGCTCACTGTAAAGAACTATTTTCAGGTTCACAGTGAATTATATAAATCTGGCTGACTTCAGAACCTCAGTTGCATATAATTAATGATGCAACTCATTCTGTAATACTTTTCAGTGATTGTAGTTGCTCACAGACATGTTTTATCTGAAAGTTTTAATGTCTGTGCACTGTTAGAGGTCTATGTGCAAATAAACCAAATACTGGTCTGTTTTTTAAAAATACTAGTAAGAGCACTATTCCTTATGGTCCACAAGTGCCCACAATGGATGTCTGAGCAGTGTCAGGAGTACCAGTGTGATAACAATGGCTAGAGGGAACTTTTAAAAGCAATCTTCCTATGCAGTATCCTTTGTGAGAGCAAAAACTTCTGCACAGTCTATTCCTATAATTTTTGGGTGATTTGCCTCAATAATTAGTGGAAGTTGTATCTCACAACAGATTTTGCATCAAATTTAACTTTAGAACTTCTTTGAGTGTGGTCTAAAGGTGATAACAGTTCTAAAACAAAGCAGTGAAAATGCCAAGGTGTTTGTGTAACTTATTGCAGCAGCTCTGTGCTACATTTCCTTATGGAGGTATAATTGTTCATCACTTTGTTTCACTGATTTTAGGAAGGCTTAACAGTCGTTAATGCTACTTGATTTGGCCAAAATGTTTATATGAGCAAGCTGTCTTTCCTTCTTAATCTTTTACTAATGCTGTTGGAAAAGATTGTTACTGAAATGAAGGACAAAGTGTCGAGTATAGGGTGCATTCATTTCACAGAGTGATGTGGACATATTTGGTATTCAATAGTTAATTCAATTTGCTTCAACATTTGAGAAAAATCATAAGTATATAGAATTTTTATGATATGGAAAAAAACCTTCAAGTGTCTATTCACAGAAGAGTTTATTAATAGAACTGTTGTACAAAGTTAGTTAAGTCATAACCTAAAAATCAAATTATGTCATTGGGACTCCAGTTCTGTTAAATTTTTGAAAATGTAGACTTAAATGCCTTGAGACCAGTGCCAGATTAATATATGTCCCCCATTTTTTGTGTATGTAATATTTAAACAGTTATGCTGGTTAATTTTCTCTATTGTGATAAAAACTGCTAAAGAAATGTGTATTTTACTGAAGAATATGGTTGATAAAATGCCTGCTGTGGCTGATAATTTTATTATTTGTGAACATGCACAGTGGGATTAATAAAGTAGCCTCTGTTTACATTGTCTTCTATATCGACATGCATTATTATTTTAAGGTGAGTAAAGTTCAGAAAAAAGTTTTCATACAGTAGAGAAAATTGACAAGACAACTGAATAAGGACTAGCAAAAAGACTAGTGGTGATGGTCAACGGCAGCCTTGGCTGCAGTGATCACGAGATGGTGGAGTGCAGGGTCCTGTGCGGGAGGAACAGAATATCTAGCAGGACCAGAAAGAACCCTGGACTTCTGCAGGGCCAACTTTGGCCTCCTCAATCAATTTTTAAGAGAAGTCCCATGGGACAGGGTACTAGATGGTAAAGGGGCTCAAGATAGTTGGTCAACATTCAAGGACCACTTCTCCCAAGCTCAGGATCAGAGCACCCCAACGGGAAGGAAATCAAGTAAGGGAGCCAGGAGAACAGCATGTTTAAACAAGGAACTGCTGGGCAAACTCTAGTGGAAAAAGAGAACCTATGGATCATGGAAGGAGGGGCTGGCCACTTGGGAAGAATATAGAACTGTTGTCAGAGGATGTAGGGAGGCAATAAGGACAGCTAAGGCCCCCTTGGAACTAAACCTTGCTAGTGAGGTCAAAGACAATAGAAAGGTTTTCTTCAAATACATAGCAGATAGAACTAACACTAGAGGCAATATAGGCCCACTGCTGAATGAGGTGGGTGCCCTGGTGACAGAGGATATAAAGAAGGCAGAGGTGCTGAATGCCTTCTTTGCCTCTGTCTTTACTGCGGAAGATTCTCCCCAGGAGCCCGAGATCGCTAAAGCCTCAGAAGAAGTCAGGAGGAGTTTGCCTTGGTAGATGAGTATTGGGTTAGGGATCAGTTAAGCAGTCTGGACATCCATAAATCGATGGGTCCAGATGGAATGCACCCAAGGGTGCTGAGGGAACTGGCAGAGGTCACTGCTAGGCCCTCTCCATCATCTTTGGTAAGTCGTGGGCAACAGGTGCCTGAGGACTGGAGGATAGCAAATGTCACTTCAGTCTACAAGAAGGAGGACCTGGGTAACTATAGACCAGTCAGCCTCACCTCCATCCCTGGAAAGGTGATGGAACAACTTTTTCTTGGCACTATATCTAGGCATATTAAGGATGAGTGGGACATTCAGAGCAGTCAACATGGTTTTACCAAGGTGAAGTCATGTTTGACCAACCTTATAGCCTTCTATGAGGAAGTAACTAGGTGGATAAATGATGGTAAGGTGGTAGATGTGGTTTATCTTGATTTCAGTAAGGCATTTGACACTGTCTCCCACAGCATCCTCATAGATAAAATAAGGAAGTGTGCTCTTGATGATCAGGTAGTGATGTGGATCATGAACTGGTTGAAAGAGAGTTATGGTCAGTGGGACAGAATCAAGTTGGAGGACTGTGACTAGTGGAGACCCTCAGGGGTCAGTACTGGGACTGGTGTTGTTCAATATTTTCGACCTGGATGAGGGAACAGAGTGTGCCCTCAGCAAGTCTGCTGATGACACTAAGCTGGGAGGAGTGGCTGACACACCAGAAGGCTGTGCTGCCATTCAATGAGACCTGAACAGGCTGGAGAGTTGGGCAGGGAGAAACTTGATGAAATTCAACAAGGGCAAATGTAGAGTCTTGCATCTGGGCAAGAGCAAGCTCATGTACCAATACAGGTTGGGGGCTGACCTGCTGGAGAGCAATGTGGGAGAAAGGCACCTGGGGGTCCTGGTGGACAGAAGGATGACCATGAGCCAGCAATGTGCCCTTGTAGCCAAGAAGGCCAATGGCATCCTGGGGTGTATTAGAAAGGGTGTGACAAGGGCAAATGTAGAGTCTTGCATCTGGGCAAGAGCAAGCTCATGTACCAATACAGGTTGGGGGCTGACCTGCTGGAGAGCAATGTGGGAGAAAGGCACCTGGGGGTCCTGGTGGACAGAAGGATGACCATGAGCCAGCAATGTGCCCTTGTAGCCAAGAAGGCCAATGGCATCCTGGGGTGTATTAGAAAGGGTGTGGATAGTAGTCAAGGGAGGTTCTCCTCCCTCTCTATTCTGCCTTGGTCAGGCCACATCTGGAATTTTGTGTCCAGTTCTGGGCCCCTCGATTCCAGAAGGACAGGGAACTGTCCAGCACAGAGCCACAAAGATGATGAAGGGAGTGGAACATCTCCCTTCTGAGGAAAAGCTGAGGGACTGGGTCTCTTTAGCTTGGAGAAGAAGAGATTGAGGGGTGACTTCATCAATGTTTACAAATATGTTAAGGGCAAGTGCCAGAAGGTTGGAGCTAGGCTTTTTTCAGTGATGTCTAGTGATAGGACAAGGGGCAATGGATGGAAACTGGAACATAGGAGGTTCCATGTAAACATCAGAAAAAACTTCTTTCCTGTGAGAGTGACAGAGCACTGGAACAGGCTGCCCATAGAGGGTGTGGAGTCTCCTTCACTGAAAACATTCAAAACCCACCTGGACACGTTCCTGTGTGGTGTACTCTAGGTGACGTGCTCTGGCAGAGGGGCTGGACTAGGTCATCTTTCGAGGTCTCTTCCAACCCCTACGATTCTGTGGTTCTGTGAAAAAATACTAACAGAAACCTAGAGTTTGCAAGTATTATAGCATAAACTGCCATGACTATTCTGGAAAAAAACCTTGAGTATTGTATACTTTGAGTTGTAGGTGTACATTTATAAGAGGCGAAAATAAATGTCATGATATGGCAGAGAAGATCCTCCTTGCTGCTAAAATATTTTTTTCCCTTCATTATGCTTGTTCAGGTTAGCCATTTTTTTAAAAAATGTGGTACTGAAAAATTTTACATGCTGTTTTTAAAAGGATTAACATAATGAACTTGTCCATGTGAAGCATAAATGAGGTCTGTTTATCTCAGTGTAATAATCTCAGAGAATACAAGATATTTTAATACAGAATGCAGTGACAGACATGAGTCAGTCTCAATATGGTTACTGCACAGGTCTGTGCAATGAAAGGAATGATGGGCCTCTGTCTGTTCTTCAGCAGTGTTTTCATGTTCCACCATCTCAAAGGCAGCAAGATAGTAAGGGGTCTACAACTTTTGAGGCCTTAATGTTACCAGGGAAATCCTTTGATGTTTATGGAGAGTGTGTGGTGGATTAGACTTGAATACGGTGGTTTTGCTGTACAGTTTGTACCTTTAAAAAAATAATGTTGATATGTTGCTCAAAATCATGTATGCCTATTTATTGTGAAGAGTGTGTGGGTTTTTGTAAGCAGATCTTCAAGTTAGAATTGAATTTGAAACCTAATGGTTATTTCTAAAGCCACATTAGAGTAGCTGTTAACATTTGTTTCAAATGCCAGAGTAGAGTTACAGCTAATATTTACCTTAAAGCTTGTAAATAGTTTGAGAGACATTGACATGATTTTTAAGGGAGGACGCAGTACCTGAATGATCTTGATGGAAATGAATTGTGTTATAGTTAGCTATGTTTTCTCACTTGTTACTTGCTTAACTTTAAGTAGATGTAATGATAGATTAAATACTTGTAAAAGTATATACTTTCTTGTGTGCTCCAAAGAATGTAATGCTTATACATTCCTAGTAGATTATTTTCATGGCAGTTGTGAAGTACATACAAAGATATTTGATACTTGAGATGTGTCTGTAATTAATGAAAAAAGGTAAAGATTAAAGAATTTACATGTCTGTATATGTTGATTTCCTGCCTTAAGTCATGCAATATATAGAGGTTTTGTTGTGGGTTTTATATTTTTAAGATGGGGAGCCATAGTGTAGTTAAATTTATTACTGGCTTTGATCACTTTACCAAAAGGTGAAAATAGAGTAACTCCTGATATGTGAAAATATCACTTCTACCAGTGCTAATAAAATAGCAGCTATTTTTCCTCTGGGTGGCTTGAGGCATGTGATGCAAGGAGTAAAAGCCTTGCGATTGCAGGAAATTTATTTAATAGGTCTTCAGCTACATGGTGTATGTTTGTGGGTTTGTTGCTGATTATTTTAAATTATCTTCTTAAAGTTTTTTAGGTATCATTTAACAGATAGATAGATATGGTCATTTGTTATCTAATATACAGGTAGATTTATTTTTATTTTTTTACTTGAAATGTAGGGATGTTTGTTTCCAAGCATAGCTGCCTGGAAAAAGTCAGACAGTTGTAGTCTTCTTAGGGAGTATAATTTTTTTTATGCAGTAAGAGATGTGGGGATGGGAGAATGGGAAGGAGGACCTTTAGCATATGAATCTGGTTGCTGATGTACTTTGACACATACTGCTTTTCCTTCATAGTTTGTCTTAATGTGAGACTCATATTCGACATGATGTTACATACAATATATGACAAAATCTCTAATCCTGTCTATTGTAAATGTTGTATGGTATTTCTCAAAAGGCAAGGGAGGTTGTTATTCTTTTCTTGACATGACCACAGTTTGGACTTCTATGCTATGTTTGCATGGGAATCCACCTGTATCTGCAGTTTTGAGACACTGCTTCCTGGTGAAGCTCTTCTGTAATTTTGTGGTGATATATTGTGCTTGTGTTTAATGATTGAAGCTCTCCCAAGGCATAGCTGCACGCCAGTCTGTGGTGTGCTCAATTTTCTTTAAGATGTTTTAGAAAGTTAAGTTCTTTATCCATCTATCTTCTGACTCCTGTTTGGGAACTGTTACTATGTTGTCTGCCATGTGATTCTTATGACAATGAGAAGAGGAAGTGTTACATAATATGAGCTAGGTTTGTTCTAATAATTTTGGATCTCTGTTTCTTTTTCATATTCCTGTGAATAAAAAGCATTACTCTGGTAGCAATAAGAAAATAAGAGGTTGCTCACTGCATTTTTATTAGCAGGCTGTAGGATAATACCAATTCTTTACAGGCTTCGTTTCCTGATAAGATCACATAAAGGCTAATGGCTGCACAGGATGATTGTCAGGCTTTTTATGAGAAAAAGATGGTTCTAGCATGTTTCACCAACTTGAGTTGCTGTGTACTGACTATGCATCAAATACCAGTATTGATTTTAAAATTTGTCTTCTCACTGGTAAAGGATTTTAAGCTTAAGATTCCATATCTCAGTATCCTTCTTCCTCTTTATCTTTCTAGCCTATGCTTATGATCTGCTGACACATGTCTTCTGATGTTGCTGAAGTTTGACTACAAGTCTCAGGAAGAAAGCTTTTGTAATTCCTTTTATCTCTGGAATACCCAGTTCTAGTAGATTGAAGGTTTGGTCTTGTGCGTGTGTGTGTTTTCCCTCTCCTTCTCTGAACTGGTTCTGAATTTAAAATACTAGGCTTCAGATTTAATTTCATTTGAATTTCATTCTAAGGTTAGTCAGATCTTAAAGAGGAAGTATTGCCATACTAAGAAGATATTGTCAATTTTTCCTGGTAAATCATGTTCTTTTTTAAACAAATGCAAAATGCCAACAAACCAAAACCAGACAAAAAACTTTCCTTTTAAAAAATTATTTATTCTCCTTCTTAATTGTTTTGTTTGTTTGTTTTGTTTGGGGTTTCGTTGTTGTTGTTTGTTTTTCAAACAAAAGAAGCGGTTACTGTGGATCTGCCGAGTGCTGCACCTGTTGCGGCACTGGCGATGGTTTCAGCACCACGGACAGCGCCCAGGCCCCCGCCCCGCTCCCGCCTCTTGGCGTTTAGAAAAGACGACGCACAATTCTTTGTGTAGGAAAATGTTCCTACTTTATATGTACATTTTTATGTTTCTTATCTTGGGGTTTTCTTCCTTGAATACTGTATTGTTTCAATAAAAAGAGAAAAGGCACGTTTTTGGACTGGGGAGAGGAATTTGACAGTGTAACCTCACTTTTAATGGGAATGCAAACATCAAGAAATTAGATATTTTGTCTAGATTAGGATGCTTTAACTTTGATAAGAAGATGGGGGATGTTTCTTAGGCTATCTTGAACTATTAGTAGATCTCTCAACTCTTCCCATAGGCTTTGAATGGCCAAGAGTCATGACTTCATTTCCCCATCAGTACTGTCTCCTTAATTGTGGCAGCAATAACAGTTTGCAGGCAATGGAAGTGTTTCCTGTTTCTGAATATGTTTCATAACTGTATCCATATTGCAGAATAAAACTTTCCAGTCATTACCATAAAGTCTCTACCTTAATTTAGCTTGCTTATTACCCAAATTTGGTAAGTAGTCATAGGATTATGTGAATATAGAAGGATGAGACTATTTTAACAACAATAAGAAGAAAATTGTCTCCTGGAGCAAGTAGGCAAATCATCTGCCTCCACTGACATGAGATCCAAAGAAAACCTTTTTTGGTTTACTTGTTCAACGTATTTGAGGTTACAGCTGTATTTCATAGCTCTGTCACGCTGAAACAGTTTCAAGTAGTTATGGTGATATCCCATGGATTAAAGGCAGTGTTTGTCCTATTAGATAGATTTGTTATTTAGTGACATGCTGTCCTCTGTTGTTTTCCCTTAAAAACCTCTTGCAAATCCTTAAAAGGGGACTTTTCCATTCTGTGCTCTACCACCACTGCAGTAGCCTTTTGCACTGGTGTTGTTGGTTCATGCAAGATGAAGAGGATACAGCTAACACTTTGCCCTCTTATTACACTTCATGGTTCTGGGCAAGAAATTGGAAACCTTCATTTCAGTATAGGTGGTAAGTTTCAAGTACCTGATCCAGAAACAAAAAGAAGTGGGGGAAAGGGACAGGCTGCAATACTGTGTTAGTGTTTATGAGTTGTAACTACTTGGAGTGTATTACTTCTGTTTACTTCAGAGCCTCCCTTTCTTTATTTTTTAGAGAAACATAAAAGGCATGGATGGCTTTCTAAATTGTCTAAATTCTTCAGTGGCAGCAAGACTAACTGTAGGAATGGTTGATTGGGCAAACCTTGCAAAAATAGTGCACTTTGTTGGTGAAATGCATTTAGTTGATGTATTTGCAGTAAACCAGTAAGTGTTGGTGAGTAGGGATCAAGACATCTGAGTATGCTGTATCACATGATAAGTGTAGCTAGACAGGATTGTGATTAAGCAGTGTACAAGGCCTAGAGAGGAGCTGGTTAGATAATTCTGAAGATTGTGTATCTGGAAGGACACTATACCTGTTGTACTGGGTGGGATAGTTAAAGGAGATGGAGTTGCGTAAGTGCTGTGAAAGCTTTACTGGCCTCTCCTGGTTTTCTAACCAGTTCCAGTATTTTTACTCTGTATACAAGAGATCAGACACAAGTGGGAATGTGAATTGGCTCTCCCAAATCCTGTGTCAGAACTATATCACTGTTGCAGATGGCCAGCAATAGGAAGGCCTGTTAAAATCCTCTAATGTTGCTGCTGCTGTCTCCTACAGTGAGAAAAGGAGGTTACAGCATGCCTAGAGGTAGTGCTGCTGTGAGCTCAGCCTACCTGCATGCCTTGCCTGAAACATGTTCCAAGTCTCATTAGTGAGGAATCTCCGATGTATGTCAGTGCCTGCAGGTAGTCTTGTTTTTCCCTCCTCAGCCACAGGAATGTATTGCGTCGTTGTTGCTTCTGTGATGGTCTTCTTTATGGGATCCATGGCTGGTCATTTAATGCGTGAAAACAGTGCTCTTCTTTATGTTAGTTTTTCTACTGTGTTTCTCTCTCCCCCCTCCATCATCTATATGGCTGTTCTTTGAGTCATTTTCTTAAGGACTGAATTTGATGGACACCTTGCAGTGCTCTGACTTTGGTTCTAATTCCAGATGTATTTTTATATGCTTTAATTTTCCCCATTTGAAGTTAGTGAGGCATTGCTTCTTGTGCTTTTCTAGAACATTCTGAAATCCTCCAGTGACATTCATTTTATAAGGGATATGAATACATTGAGTTGTTTCCTGTGGTTGGATTTCATAGGTTAAAAGTTTCCAGGGAAACAATAGACTCTTCAGCTTCTAAGGTTCCAACATAATCATGAAAGTTCTGTGCACATGGTGCAGTCTGGCTAAACTTATTTCTCGTGTAGAAGTTCCTTATTTGTTGCCATTTTAAGCTTTGTTTAAAATACAAATATTAATCACTGCTTACTTGTGCATTTGTTAAGTATGACTGAGAATTTGGACTACTGGTGTTGTTGACCATTTAAAATTTCTTAATAGTAACACATAAGAGTTAAAATAATAATAAGAAAAATAGTATAATTTGATGCAGAACTGTTAAATCTTATGTAATATATTGGTTGGTATTTATGGCTTCCAGAATATGAGTCCTCATTCATGAAATTTGTAGCACCTTTCTAATTGTATAAGTGCTTGAGAATTTTCTTTAGTAATATAGTCTTTATTCCGTATTATTTATATGACCATAAATCATGTTACTGATCTTCTTTGTATTTAGCAGATAGGTAAAATGGCAGTTTACCAGAGTTTCAAAAAGTATTTTGAAAGTCTGGTATACCAGTCAGGCTCACAGTGTCTGATAAAATGAGAAATTAGTAGATTGGTTGTGATAGTGCTGTCAATACCAAATGTGGAAGAAGGAAAAAAGAATCACCACGTAAGAAAAGGTGGGCTGGAGGATGGTCATGCTGAATTGCCTTCTTCAAAACACTTCAAACTTAAAAAAATAAAGGCTAACCATTCAGAATGTTTTTTTTTGTATATTGCCACAGATTGTTTTATCAAGCTTTTTCTCTGCAATCATAATTGCAAGACAATGGATCTTAAGAGAAATTTGGCATTCTTGCTTAATAACACAACTCTAAGAATGAGCATTACATTCTTTACTTTCTGAGATTTCATAGTCTCAGCATCTGCCATCAGCCAGCCAGGATGGAAAGCATTGAGTTCGTTTGAGATCTTAATATAGAATTCTCGATTCTCCTGAATTGCTGCTGTCTGGGTGTTATAGCAGAAATATAACAGAATCGATTTTCCTTCTGAAGCTAATGTAACCTTTATTGTCAAATAGATAAGCTGAAATAAATAGATCAGGACATAGCTGGGAATAGTTACTCTGCTGTTGATATTTACAGTACAGTTCACAATGCTGCCATACACGTGACAGACCTGTTTTATAAAACTTTGAGGTATCACTTTAGTGTCAGTTCTGAAGAACGTGGCTAACCTACAGCCTTTTGCTAAACTCTTTTCTTCCTGATTTAAAAAAAAAAACCAAAACTAAAAGAAATTTTAAACATCTGATGGTTAATGCTTCCTCCCCCCCCCAAATGATTGCCCCAAGTGATATATGTATCTGTGTATGGTAACTTAATGCACAGATAAATCAAGTACAAGTTAAATGTGTCCGACTAAATCTTTTGTCTTCAATGTGACATCTTTCTTATTGTTGGTTGTTGTTTTTTTTTTTACCTTGGCAGCCCTACATTAAGGCTTGATACTTTCTGGTATGCACAAGCAAGTTTTGTTTGTCATTTACTTTCTAGCAGAATAGCACTTGGCAGTGGGTAGAATTAGATAAGTGAAACATTTAAGAAACAAATGCTCTACTTCTACTAGTAGCGAAATATTACTGTCTTTAAAATAAAAATAAGGAAACCACACTGACTTTCTAGCTGTTCTGTGAAGCAATTAGTCAAAGCATACTTAGCTTTGAAATCAAATATTGTGACTGCAAAATGTATTTTATATATAGGTCATATGGGTCAACTATTTTATAAATAGTTTTTGATAATGAACATTTTGGTAACACTGAAATATAATATCTCATGGAATTACAAGTGCCATTATATGACATAGTAGAATCTCAGTGTTCTTAAGTCTGTAGAGCAAATATGCATTCCCAATTTTATGCTACTTTAGTTTAATGAGAGAAATCTAAATAGTATTTCTTTGATCTTCCTCTGGCTGTATTGCTACAGTCAAAGATGTTTAATGTTGATCTACCATTTCAGATATCTTTTTTGGAAACAGATTCAGTTACTGTCTTTCACATGATGAAGAAGAAAAAAAACAGTAAACTTTCATGGTTATTCAGTTGTCTTTTTCTTTCATTATTTGCTTTGCATTTTGATCTATGTGCTTGTGCTTCTTAGTTGTTAATTGTACAGTCTTTTATGATCTAGAATGGCTGATTTACCTATTTTCAATATATTGCCTAAGTAATTAAGCTTTTTAAAATGAAGGCTTTTTTTTTTTTTTAAACCTCAGAAGTATTATTTATTTTTTAAAAAGAAAATAAAGTATTCGAAAATTGCAACTTAGTATCTGCAGCAGACTAACCTCCTGAAAACTTTATTCACTCTAAAAGAGTTTGCAATTAACAAAAGCAATCTGTCATCTATGAGGGAGAAGTTAATTTTCCATGAGCCTGCTTGGGAGTTTCAGTGCAAAGCTTTTTTCTGTTTATGTGATTCTACTGATTTTTCCTTCTTCCAAATTTCTGGTTAGGAATATTGAAAGCTGGAATAATATAAAGAAGAAAGTAACATGGAAAACAAAGAGGGATTTTTGAGGCCCTCTAGCTCTGCCTACCTACTCTGGCAGATTTCAAGGAATTCTCAAACTGTGGAAGTGTTCATAACCTTGCCATTTTGGGGTCCATGCTTTAAGATTCTGCTTAAAGGACATCTGCATAAAGCGATGACCTGGTTTCTGCATGTGTGTGTGTAGGCATTGCTGCAGTGCTTTCCCCACATTGGTGAAAGGTATATGAATAAAAAGATAAAAATGTATTCAAAAGGTATATAAGTGCCTAATCATGAATTTCACTGTTTCATGAAACAGCAAAACACTTACTTTTGCTGGTTTTCTATGGGAACTAATCTCATTATGTGCCAAGTGCTTCAATGAGGTGCTAGATACTTTCAGATGTGATTTAAGAAATTTCTGAGGCATCAAGCATCTTTTTCCTTGCTAGATTCAAGTTCCAGTTGATATTTCAACTAAATAAATCTTAGCTGAAGATAGGCTGAGGTCTTCTTTCTGAACAGGAAGGTGTTACTTGTATACTACTTCAGTTTCTGTTCCATGGATACCCAGTCTCCCACATTTCAAGGGTGATCTTTTAACTTACTGATCTATCTGAACTTAGAAAAGTGGGTTGTTGTGGGTGTCTTGGTATGGGCTTGGGTTTTGTTGTTGTTGTTGTTTTGGTGTGTGTGTATTTTGTTTTTTCTTTCCATGATGGGCTTTGGCTGGTTTACATCATCAGTATGCTTGCTTCATCAAATAGGCCTGAGCATTTCTGGTTATTGAGTACTGTAAGTAGGAGCTGCTTTTGCTGTAAAATTAGTTCTTTAAGAAACAGTAAGTCTGTTCTCTGCTAGGGATATTTTGGTATGGCATATGGATTGTTCTTATGTGTCTTTCAGCGATTTGTAGGGTTTTTTCTTTTATGGTAATTGAAGGAACTTCTATATTTCTCAGGCAGCAAATTAGTGATAGAACTTTTCTAAAGTTGTAAAAAATTGAGGCTGTCAGATGTGTAAGTACCTCTGAGGTAATTACTGGTCTGTATGAACAGTGTTTACTTGTGAGCAACCGATAGTACAGTTTTGAAAAATTTGGACTTCATAAGAATCTTGCCCAACCTTACTGCTTGCTTGATGTAAAATGACTGGTTGTGGAAAAATTGGAGGAAGGGTGGCTGTTTCAGGGTAAAGGATGTGTTCCATTTTATGCACAAAACAACAGTGAACTTTTACCAGCTGTCCCCATAAAGTCAATTGCATTTGGTATAAAGTTAGAGCCACCAAAAAACTCATTATGAAGTACTGGCCTTCATTTCTGCACCTGAAAATAATACGTCTGAACAGCAATTACTCTTCATGCATGTAAAATTGTGGATATAAAAACAGCAGAGCGTGTCACTATCAAGATAAATTCCAAACACTTTGCATACTGAGTAGATGCGCCATAAATTTAATCTTACACAAAAGGAAATAAATTCATGGGCCATAAAGAAGTGTGAAAGAAGAAATACCTTCAGTTGTAAATGTGTGGGTTTTTCTTGTGTAAGAACAAAAGGTTTAAAGGGAAAAGCTGTCCAAAACTCCCCACTTTGTAGAGCTGAGCAGCTGGTAGAAGGTGCCCCTTGACAAAATTTGCCATACTGATCATGTTACGACTATGGGTTTGCACAACTTTTATGACAATTGAAGAGCAAGAGTCAGCAACTTGAAGATGCCAGATATGTGATGTATGTGTATGTGCCTGCAAGTCTCCAGAGTCTGACTTCTGTACGCAGAAGCCACTCACATAGGTCAGAGAATAGAATAATTCCCTAACATAATTACTTTTTCTCAGTGACATGGGCATCTGAAGATGTTTCTGTGATTTCATTTAACCTTTTGGGGTTTTTTGTCTGTTTGTTTTAATATGAAACTTTAGCTTGAAGAAAGACTGAAATTATACATAAAAATGAAGCAATAACTAATAAAATAATTAGTAATAGATTTAATACTCCATTTCAAACAGAAAAGAATGTCAAAGCTCATAATCAAGCATTTAGAATATCTGCATTTTTTCTTCTTTTTACCTACAGTACATGGTATCAATGTGTGGGAAGTGATTTTCAGATATTTCTAAATATCAAATAATTATGTTTTGCTCATTCTTCTTATGTATTCTTCATGACTACATAAACCCTGTACCTTTCTTCCTATTTACTTTTAGAAATGAATGTTCATATTCTTAGTTTTCAAATTTGGAGTAAGAGATTCAGGATGGAAAAAGTGCATGCAATACATGTGAAATATTACATAGCTCTTGAATGCAGGGTTGTATTACAACAGACAAGGAGAAGACTGAAGTGTTCAACAACCTTTTTGCCTTAGTCTTTTCCAGCAACCTCTCTTGTGAGAAGCCCTGAGGAAAAGGACTTAGGGTTACTGTTGTGTGAAAAGCTGCACATGAGCTGGCAATGTGCACTTGCAGCCCAGAAAGCCAACCATTTCCTGGGCTGCATCAAAAGCAGCTTGACCAGCAGATAGAGGGAGGTGATTCTGCCCCTGTTGTCTGATCTTCTGAGACTCCACATGAGAAGTCTCCAACATAGTTCTCCAGTTCTGGGGCCCTGAACACAACAAAGCCATGAATCTGATGGAGCAGGTCCAGAGGAGGACCAAAAAGATGATGAGAGGGATGGAGTATCTCTCCTGTTAAGACAGGCTGAGAGAATTAGGGATGTTCAGCCTAAGAAGAGAAGGCTCTGGGGGGACCTAATAGTCTTCCAGTACCTGAAACGGAATTGTAAGAAAGATGTTAACAAACTTTTTGGCAGGGTCAGTTGCAACAGTTTGAGGGGTAATGGTTTTAAACTAGAAGAGAGTTCATTTAGACTCAATACAAGGAAGAAATTCTTCACTATGAGGGTGGTGAAGCACTGGAATAAGTTGCTAGAGAGGTGATAGATGACCCATACCTGGAAGCATTCAAGGTCAGGTTGGATGGGGCTCTGTGCAACCTGAGATATCCCTGCTCATTGTAAGGGAACTGGGCTTCGATGACCTTTAAAGGTTTTATTCCAAACCAAAGTACTGCATGATTCTCTAAGGCTTCTGTGCCTCTGGCCCAGTTTAGCAGTGCCATAGACTGTAGGGAGAGGGCAGTTGCTCCAAAGGTTCCATGTGCCCAAGTCCTGGCTTGCAGCTGGCTTTTTTGATAGCCAGCCCTTCAATCTCAGACTCAGACTTCTGTGTTTGTTTTCTGACACCCACAGATGGCTCCCCACTGCCAGGCACCTTTCTTCACTTTTAACTCGTATCTGAGTGGTAGTCAGGTTAAGCTGCTGCTTGCTTCATTGCTGAGTAGCCTCCAGCTAATCTCTTTGGCTTTTCCCCGTGTATCTGAAGCCTACTAGTAGTTGTTACCAGGGTTACTATGACTTTCTGGCCTATCACCACAAATATGTTACAAGGACTTAAAGTTATATGACCGCTCCATTTTCTTTTCTGTGCATATCCAACCCATGGAACTGGATAGACTGTCTCATTTGGCAGTGATTTGGGTAGGCCTCTCCCATGCCTACTATCAGTGTTATCAGTGAGAATTATCTTTGTTTTTCCAACTTGTTATCTAATTGGTGGGTAGGTTTCATTCAGAACTCATTTTATCTGAGCAAGCTTCACACCATACATACATGCATACATATGTGTCTCTTCTTTTAAAGAGGCTTGCTAACATGAAGAAATCGGCAATATCCATAGGTCATCTCACTCAAGGCTTTCCATCCTAAGGTGTTTTCAGTTGCTAACCGTTTTGCTAAAGTGTAACTCTTTGGCCCAAATACTCTGTGCTGTCTTTTACTGGAACAGGCTCAGATGTGGTGATACAGGTAAGCCCCTAAGAAAAGTTAAGAAAATTGCTTACTTTGTTTGTGTTAAAAGTTTAAAATAAAAACATGCTTGGAGTTTCTAGTCCTTCTTTAATTTTTGTCAAAGGTATTTGCCAATTCAATCTGCCAAATCAAACAAAAAACCCTGCAAAACTATTACTGCAGTGAAAAAAGCCCACCAGAGCTTTTAAAAAAATTCCCCATCAGTATTTTAAAAAATAATTATTTCTTATTACCTCGGGAATACATCCTCAGCAAGACTTCATTTTTTAGTTTCTTAGTTTAATCATGAAGTGACAAAAAATTTATTCCATAATGAATTATGCAATTATTATTTTTCTTGTGATTTGAAGTTTTTTAAATGCCTAAGTTCTTAGGGGGAGGAATTTAGATAGTAAAGAGATAAGGGTGTATTTTCTTTACTCCCCATCTCAGTATTATCTCTGCAGCTTTTGAGATTATCTGTCATTTATATTTTTCTGGCAAGCATTCAAATTTAGTAGTTGTCTTTTTTTAATAATATAACACTGAAATAAACTATGTGCATGACTTTTAGGGACTGAGGGCTGCTAAGATAATACTGTTGTTAAAATTACTGTGTGAGCAAGAAATTGTTGTGTTTTTTGTCCCTTTACTACCCTTCCTTTGAATCATAGTAGCTCACCAACAAAATATAGTCTTTATTTAAAAATTTATTTCTTCAGTGCCTCTTTTCATTTCAGGATATTGGCTATTTTGATAATATGGACAATTTTATAGTGCTATTAAGTCAGACTAGTAATATCTACTGTATAAAATACAAATTTCTGGCTGATAAAACAATACTTGTATATCAGTAATTGGTTAATGGGTTCCTATTATTCACATAGGTTTCCTGACATAGGTCTCCCATTTTAAGTGCTTTTTATATCCAACTGAAATTCCACAGTTTTCATTTCTACAGTAAGACCACTCATCTTCCATTTTGTCTAATGTGATAGTTTCTAACAGAATAAGAGTTAAGGAATTTATGTGACCAGGAACACAAGAGCCTTAGTTTCACAGAATTTTGAGGGTTACTTCAAATTTTAATCATCTGTGAGACATAGAAGGTATCAACAAGGATAAATTGTAGCTGATTCCCCTATGCTTTCTCCTTTTTCCAATAACTACTGGAAAAGGCTGTAGCAATAGGCTAGAAGCCAGTGAACATTTGGCATTATACATATTTTAGTTCATTTTTTTTCCATACTGAAATCAGGTGAAGAAGTAGTGAATCAAGCCTATTAAAATTCCAAGTGTGCAGCCCAGTGCAAGGAGTGCAGGCTTTTATTTTTGCTTCATCAGACACCCTATTATTTTACACAAAAGCTTACTGTATTTGAGTAGTCATTTGGAAATACTGTGTGACTTCTAAATTTGTTTCATTATCACTAGTTGTAAAACTCGTCTTGCTCTCCACAGTTTATGTTATTCAAAAACTTTAAACATGCTGCTTCCAAATTGCAAAAGACCAAGATGCTATTTAAGAGTGAAGAATAAAATTGTAGTTGAACGTGTAAACCAGCAAATTTACAGCCCTAATAAACTGAGAACACATTTGAGAGGCTGATATAGATTAGACTGTATTTCACTAGGAATGTAATACTGTAATCCTTGCAGCAGTTCCTTACCATGAGTCAGAATTACAATAAACCAAAAGACAATCCAGCTTTGGTAGTTTTGTGTGCCTTTTAGTATTATTTGTTAATTATTGAACTTATAGTGGTCTAGATAGGCAAAAAGTTCATAAGGGTACATCCCTGTGTTATATAAAAAAATATTAAAATATCTCCTATGGTTTCTATAAATGACTGTTGATGAGATAGTAATGCAAGGCTAAATCTTTACACTGGACAGTAAGAAACTTTCTGATCATATTAGACATACACAAAAGTTATAGCTTCTTAAAAGCTCTGCTTCCATATCCAATTACAATTACGATACTTTAAACATTTTCAGCATGTTTATTCATAATTACTGTACATAACTCAAATGACACAGAAATAAATACAAGCAGTTCTAGCTCTGAAACATGGTGAAAATTAATGAAGAATGAGGAAAAAAGTGATGCAACAACAACAACAAAAAAGCAATTTAGGGGAAGTGGATCCATTATGGCAGACCACACAATGTTATATATCTTTTTATTAACAAGATCCATTCTTTCTTACATGTGGATGTGTACTTACATGAAGACAATCCAAAGCATTTATTCTAAGCACAGGCTTACTATTCATGAATTTGTTCCTTATGCCCTTTCTTTGTAAGGATTTTCATTTGCTGTTTTAAATTCAAATGCTCTCAAGCATCAAGATATACATCATACCGCGTTACTACCAAATCATCCAGTTAGTTACTTACTGTCCTAATTAAAAGAATCAAAACATAAATGTTCAGTGTTTGTAAAAAGAATGTGTTTTGGCTGAGAGAAGCAATGGTGTCAAGCTCAAGAATATATTACTTTCCTTCACAAAAGATTGACGTCCTGTTAGAAATTAACTGTTAAAAAGGGTAAATCATAGTTATTTTTCTTAAAGTGATGAATCTTAAATAATTCACAAGATTCCTTTCTTTCCCCTTACACATAAAGGGACAAATGTGTCAGTCAGCATCTTTGGGACCTAGTGGTAGCAACAACTTTTTCATTCTCCTGTTGATTAACAGCAGGATTTTATTGAAATAGATGAAGAGAACCTTCAGTAATCCCTGAAGCTTCAGGGTAGGCAGTAAATAGAAACCAGGAGAAAACATGCCTTGAATGTTTTTATTTGTTTTGGTTTAAGTTAGTTTTATTTTGAATTGATAATTGTAATCCACAATACTTGCTTTTTTCATTAATATCCTATCTTCAGTAAATACTAATTACAGTTAACATATAGCAATTGCTATTTTAATGTTAGATTAAATATAGCAAGTGTAACAGATTTTTGTTAACAACTTTGTTATTATGCCTTAGGCATGCCTGTTTATGGAGTACACTGCTACTCATGTTCAGTCCTTTGTGGGACTGTACTCCTTATTATTCATTGTTGCTTCTAACATAACCATGAAAATAGCTCAATTTTCTACACTAAATGGAGTGAGCGAATCCCTGTCTGTTTAGGAGTGTGTGAACATGGAATCAACATAGAATGAAGTAACAGAGTGGAAAAATACTTGCACAGCTAATGCAGAATTCAGCTTCTGCAGCCTCATCAAGAGCATATAAGTCCAAACTCAGAAAGTCTGAAGTTTGGCCATAGCTGGGTTCTGGACTGTGACAGTTATTTCACTGCCTTATATTCAGGATGTGGCATGACCCCAAACTTTAGACCTGCATTAATATAATAGAGTAATACAACAGTAAGAGGAGTGACTATTTCACTATTTTCAACAGTGAAAATGCAAGGGTATCATTTGACTTTATATTGCTAAGTTAGGTAAATGTACCCCATTTTCTGTAACAGATGAGAGGCTCTGATGAGCCAAATATTTTGGTGCTCAAATACCTTTAAGTGCTCTGAGACAGTTAGGTACTAATTTCTTTTTAAAGTCCAAAGTTTTAGCATAACCATAGTGGTTTGGAGACACTTCATATTACTATCTAAAGGCCTAAATCTCATTTGTGTTTAATTTCCCTTTTTAGAAAGTAATGAACTGAATTCAGCACAGATGTTCTTCAAGCCTAAGAGTGCTCAAGATGTATTTCTTTTCATGTTTGCTAGGATTTAACAACCAGAAGGTGTGAACAAGATGAATAATTAAGGAAACAATAATGCTTATCAGGACACTAGGTTCTACATTTCTAGGTTACACTGAAATACATTTGTTTCTTTGTTGAAGAAGTAGTTAAAAATGTAGCTTGCATATTGAAAGGATTTTATAAGCAGGAAAAGCAGTGAGATCCTACTCTTAATTGGTCTGTGGTAGCTTATTTCCAAGAAACTAGATTAGATATAATTACCATAGGAGGTTAAGCAACCCTCTTATCCCCATTAGTGTACTTACATAATATACATTTTAATACCATCTCACAGTAAGGCTACTGGTAAACCGTAGGAGATGTGCCGATTTCTGTTGTTGCCTTTTATTTCTAAAAGACTCAGAAGAGATACCACTATTCCTGGAAATACTATTTCTCTTCCTTATCCTCTTTTTGACATAACTTACTATGTGCAGCTGTAATTTTCCTAGCAGCTTGGCCTCAGGTTTTTGATTGTTCTAAAGGAAGGAAAAAGGTGGTGTGAACAGTGGAGTGTTTTTCCTTCCCTTGTAAAGAGGGCTGTACAGCTGATGATATCTGGTTAATCTGCTGATAGAAATCAGCAGTTGGAGGAGAATAATCAGAATTTTATACTTTTTTTTTTTTTTTTCTGTAGTGAAGAAAAATGAACTTCTGGGCAAAACCTGATACAACTAGGATGGACATGTGTAAAGTCCCATGCTAATTGTAAAATTTCTTATGATGTTACCATGTAAACTTTACCTGTAAAAGATGCTGATGAGGTTTTGACATTCAAGATACCCCTCATTAAATCTTGTGAGCATAGCTCTTATTGGATGTGTTTTTAAAAGAAGGAAAGCATTTTCTCTATGTTCTCATCATGCCCCCATCAGTGCAATACTGTCAGAAATGTGTGAACTTCTTAAAATATTTTCAGTGGTTCAGTGGAAGAATTTTTTTCATATTTTTAGTTGTCTAGGTTTTAACACTGGCCATTTTAGTGATCTGGCAAGCATGTGGACTTTTCAAGTGCTGTCTCCTTTTGTTTCAGCTCTCTCACTAGGATTTAACCTATTCAGAATATTTTTTTTTTCCTAGGTTTTTTTCATATCTGAATCATGTAGCAGGATAGGCTTCCAGAATAGATTTTTTTTTTTCTTTTCCCATAAAATAAGAGTACAACAACCAATATCTGACATTGGGGAAACAAATAACCAAAAAAAAAAAAAAAAAGGCTTCCAGGTTTGGCAGTGTTTTGTTGCATTAATTGTTTTAGACTTTGTTTTCCTGACGTTGTACTTTATGCTTACTGATATGGCCAATGACCAAAGCAGTGGAAAAGGCCATCATGTTGGCCTGATGAAGAAGGACTAATAAAACCTGTGTGATTTTAAAAGCAACAACAAAACTCACAGCCACAAAAACCTCCACTCACACTGGTTATGTTTTATTGTTTCTTAGCACACTTCAACAGTTCCATTACATCTTTGAGCACCTATTTGAAAAGCAGTTCTTGGACATACAGTCTTCCATGATGGGTTCTTCCAGTACATATTCATCAGCTTAAAGATGGTTTCCTCTTCAGCTGAGCTTTATGCAAACTGAAGTTCTTTTGAACAATCTGGATTGGCAGCAGGCAAATCATTAATATCAATGCCATGTTAGTTTCATGGATCCTTCTGGAGTGAAGTGCAGAAATCCAGGATCTTGATTATGCTATAATGATCTTGGCATTTGTAACTATTATGGAATACATATGTTTCTTGAAGAAGCAGCCAAATTCTTGGAAAGCTGGACTGAATCTTTAAAACCAGCTTGCTTTCTGTATTTGTCTGATAGTTTGTAGTATAGACATATATACTATTGCTGGAAATAGCTATTGGTAGTGCTAGAAAATACAGGAGAATTTTATCATGTCTCTAACTTTGCTGAGAAGAATTGTCCTCTTTAGATATACAGAATTGTACAAGAGTTAACCAAAGATTATGTGAGTTAACAAAAGTAATCTTGAAATGGGTTTGCTTTTTTTTTTTTTTTTCAATTTGTCAAATTTCAGTGTGAGTTCTGTGGGAGATTTTGTTTGGCAAAACACTGGATTTTGTGTTTGATTGGAAGTTGTGGCTTCTAAGGAGACCACTTTTTTTTTTTTTTCCAAAAAAGACATTCAGATACTGCAGTGGATCAATGTTTGCTGTATTTGGAGCTACTGCATTTATTTCTTTAAAATCCAATACATTTTGTGTGTGTTTAATGCTCTCAGAAGACATTTCACATAAAATGTTTCAAACACTTTAAACAGATCTTCCTTTAACTTCAGGATTTGCTTTGCTTCTACATCATTATATTAAAAAAAAAAAAAAAAAAAAAGAAAAGAAAAAGTTCTGTTTAGTAGTTCTTCTATGTTTCTTAGGGAATTAATATATTCTCTGTGACCACATTTAGATAAAAAATGGTATAAGACATGATATTAAGAAGACATTTACCAATGCATTATTTTTCTGAGGGTTTGGTGTTTTTTGAACAGCAGGTTGGAGATGTCAAAGATGTTAGGCAATTTAGGCATTATTTTTTGTTTTGAATAAAAATGAAATTATTCAGTTCTGTTGGATTACATTTTTAGAAGAGGAGGGAGATAATATGTGAAAAGCGGACATGATCCATTTAACTTACCAAGGACTTTCTGGATAACAATTTTTTGTTTTTGAAGAGTTTATTTGAAGCCAGATGTTTTGTTTTGTAATTGAATGGATGAGTTATGTAGCAATCATGATGGTAATAATTTTATCTGTAATTTTTGGTCATTTTTAATTCGCTCTTACTAATACTCATGACTCTGTGAAAACAACATGGAATTGTCCCATCTTAATTACAGAACACACAAAACAGCCTACAGGAAAATATCCTGGAAGCCTATCTGAAAATATTTTTCTGAGTAGTTAAAAACCAGTTGACAGTTCTTGCTGTGCCTTTCAGTCAGTTGCTTGCCTTTAGCTATATGGTCAATAATGATTGCAACTACTGTACATAGCAATATGTGAACAGCTACGAGTCCAACCTCAGAGCTTGCCTATAGTTGTTCCTGCATGTATAGGGAGTACTGCATTGATCTGTTTCCCATAGCATTTTCCAATCTGTATTTGTCCCCTCCTTTGCTTGTTACCTATGATGCAGTCATACATTACACAGTAATTTACTGTTACTTAACAAATGTCTCATTGCAACTCCAAGTTTTGTCTTTTGTTGGACTGTAAGCTTATATGGAGTGCCACTGAGTTACTTTTAGTTGCACAGTTAAAAGAAGCTGATACAAAGAAATAGGCTTGATCTGTTCTTTCTGTGCAATTAACATTTCTTTACTAAGATTCAGACACTTTCATCTGTGTGAAAAACCCTGGAATCATGAAGGTATAAAGAAACTTTCTGTAACATGTTGGTTTTTGTTTCATGGGTTGGTTTTGTGGAATTTTTTGAATGTATAAGAAGACAGGAGCTTCTCCTCAAAGCCTAGGCTGATTCAGCAGCATTTGGAAAATTTACAGTGTTCAAAATATCATGGCAATCACTGAAAAAGAAATGCTAAACCTACGTTGTCTTTACTGCCAATAATTGGAAACGAACTGCAGTATAACTGAAGTTTGTACTAGTTGACTATTTACTTTGTGATACTTAACTGAGCAACTTTCCTTGCCATCTGAATGTTTTCAGTAGTGCAAGATCTCTAGAAGAGGAAGCAAGAGTTTTAAAACAATGTCCCTTTCACTATGGGATTGGCTTGCTGTTGTCAGCATGCCAAATTTAAAACCGGATCACAAGTTACATATCCTGTTTTCAGCAATGTTCATCTACTTCTGAGAAAGTATTAAATAAGTCCTGTGAAGAGTGACAGAGGAACATCATGGAAGATATTCATAAGTGATCACAATCTGAAAAAGCACACACTTCTTCATTTTTGGACCAATTTCCCACAAGCAGTGGTTATTTATTTTTGTAATCCCAACTGTAGTCTTACTGTGCATGAACAGAAATGTTGTATCTTTTTTCCCTTTCTCATTGTGTTGTGTCCACCCAGAAGTTCAAGTTTCTTTCCTTCTGATGATTATGTGGGTGTAGTCATGAGTGTAAGGAGGAACATAGTTAGCATGTGCAACAAGGAGAAATAGGTCTGATCATATATACCATTCCTGAGTCTTTTAAAGCTAGGCCTCCTGGCAAAGTATTTGTTTTCCAGGCCAGATTTCAACTAGCTCTCCATTTCACATCTGAGTTCATCCTCACAGAAGATGTGCCAAATCTCACCCTCCCTCCGTTGGCTTTGAATTTGTTCAAAAACATGCCACAAGAAACTATATTTAATTATTTCAGCTCAAAAGGTAAATGTTTCAAATAATCAAGGCTAGCTCAAAGAGCAAGATATTTACCATTAAATGCTTTCTGAGTTGTAGCTTTAGCTAATAATTTTGTTATGGTACTGTCCAAATAGTCATACAAGAGGTGTTACATTTTAGTGTGTTTAAGTTAGAGTAGCTGGATAGAACATTGATTTCTGATATTTCATTTTTCAGAGACTGTCAAACAATATTATACAGTGTAAGGCTGATGCTTCTTATAATGTTATGCCAGTACTGTGCTTTCTACTGTGTATGTACTTCCAGTCTTTTTATAAAGAAAGATTTACTGTACTTCAGGCAAACTAGGCCTGCTGAGTCCTGTGGTTATAGTGAAGAGAATATGGAAATCTTTGCTCAGAAGTATGTTCAGGCAAGAAATTTAGTGCTGTTGCATTCTGATACAAGTTCCTTAAAATTATTTAATGTCAGTTACCTAAATACAGTTTTTTCATTTGTTAAAACCCTTGCTTCTTCAAATGTCATTAAAATGAGGCAATGAGCTAGTGATTTACACTACAGGAGAGAGGTCAAGTGGCTTTTTTGAATCAGTGTTATCTATTTACCATGACTCAGATAAGGGATATGTGTCAAATGAGAGGCTATTAAGACAACCTATTAATTTCTAACTTATGTTAATACAAATGCTAATTCACACCAAAATTAATATAATTGTTTCACCCTGGAAAAGATTCTGTGTTAAAAACTTTTTCTTAAAGTGAGCTGAAATAAACATAATGATAGAGGAAGATACATTTATGTGGGCAAACTAGTCTACTTTAAGAGAAATTATTCTCTCCTCAGAAGACTATAATATATGGTATTATTTGATCACTACCACAAAAATTAAACTGTGGATGTATTGTTTTAGAAATTAGTGGTTGGGTTCTTTTTTGTGTTTTGTTTGTTTGTTTTATTTTGGTTTTGTTTCAGTACAGGAAGCTAAACTTCCTTAAAAATTCTGTGATTCTAGATGTCTTAAAAGTTATTAAAGCTAGAGAATGTTTGGGTTGGTTACTGACTATATCTCCTGCTAAGCTGAGAAAACTCTTGACAAACATTTTTGTGTGGTGCTTGGTTTGGGGTTTTTTTTGTTTTAATTTCTGGAGCAGATGTTTGTCTTCTATGTGAGACATAAATTGTAGGATGTGGTAGAGGTGATGTAGTTTACACTTCTCATAGTCTCCAAAAGTTGTTGTAAAATCACCAGCTGTGTTCCCATGGGTTTATCATTCAAATGCTGTACTCACATGGTCACTGAAATTCTGGGAATGACAGATTTCATGGAGTCAGTTCTTGAACCAAATAATATAGATTTGCTTAATTATGTGAAACATAATATTGAAATATGAGATGTCTATTCTTTTTAAGCTCCTTAAATACATAAGCCCATATGTTCCTCATGCTGTGCAAAACTGTTTAGAGGAAACAAAGCCAGTTAAAAATTTAGCAGTCTAGTGGAACTAGATAGCTGAGGACGATGCATAATATGAAAGATTTGCATAATATAAAGATTTCAATCTAGAATTAAGGATTTATGGGAATTCAAAGCCAGAAAACTTTACATTCCTATTGGTGACTGGAGGATTCCTGACAGGTCAGGTGAGATCTCTTAATGACATGTTACAAAGTCACAAGGACAAAGCTGTTGGCAAAATGAAACCACAGGTCTACCAACTGCCTTTAGGCCTTGTGAATTATGTACAGGGCTTCTTTAAACTCCTGAATATGGGGACAATGGAAAAATACAAATGTTACTCATTTTTATTCTCCTTCCTTGCAGTATAAAATACAGTGTGTTGCAGAGGTGAAAAACAATATCACATCATATAGCTGTGAAAGACCTCACAAATAAACTTTATGGAATGTCACAAGTTAACCATGAATGCTTTAACATTAATAAAAATGCCATTAAAAGATAGATAATAATGTATCTTTTTCCAATAAAAGAGCCAAGGAGAGACAATACTTGAGGGAGGAAATTTTCATTCCTAGTTCTCACTCCATCCAGTCCCAGTAAAGGTCACTCATTGCATAAATCCTGAACAAGTACTTACTACAAGTATTTTCCCTTTTAAAGTGTTACAGGAGTGGAAAAAGTAGGCATCTGTATTACACAGGAGTCTGGAAAATAAAAAGCTTAATTCTGAGCTGTCACCTGAATGATTTTTATGAAGTTGTAGAACTAATTTATGTAAACTTTGGTAAGAAGCTATCAGTTTTTCATTGTCTGAAATAATGGAAAAACAGGTAATATGTCACCAGGGCATAACGGGATCTGGCCTGCAGGGAACTACTAATCTCATCTTCATTCAAACCGATTAATGCAGAAATATTTGGGTGTCCTTTCACAAAATTTTCTAGTCCCTCTAGTGTAGATGAAGTTTAGCTTGGGTGCTGTGTGGCCCCAGCTGGCTTAGCATGTTCATGCTGTGGCTTTGTTAGCAAAGTTCCACAGGCTGTGGCTCCCTGCAGGGGCAATGCTCATGTGCCTTTTCAGAAGTCAGCTTAGATGCAGACTTGGGTATCAACCATTTCACACCTTAACTGTTTCTAGCTCCATAACCTATACAGCTGCAGTCAAGTCAGATATCAGCTAAAAAGCTGTGAGCTAAGCTGTCTCTGCACAAAGACCAGCTCTGTGACTGCATCAGAGGCGTAACTAATTTGCAACCTGTACGGTTAATGAAGTGTGCATAATGGAGAGTCTTCTGTGTGTTTATTAATGCTATAACAAAACCTATCAGGAAATAGAAATTCATGTTTTGAAGAAGGATCTAGACAGCATCGTAATTATGGTTTTATGTTCATTTTTTTTCTCCTCATCTCTTAAGGGATTATTTTTCCGCTGTGTGTATAAAGTAAAGGAAGGAAAAGCGGTATGTGACCATAGAACTAATGAGGATATAGTGCACATATATCAGGCTGTTATAATTTTGTTGTTTATTTCAACTTATTGATTGGTTTGTCAATTTCAGTTACTTCCTTCAAGTGGTATTTCTTACTTTTCAAAATTGGAAGACCCAAGTGTAAAATCTTGAAGCTTGTCTTCTTTTCCCAGTAGAAATAGCTCATTTATTCATATCTAATATTGCTCAACCGAGATGTTTTTTTGTCCAACACAGAATTTGACCTGCTGCACTTAAGTATCTTTTTTCAGGAAGCTATGAATAAAATTCTTTGAGAGTCTATGTAAATGATACTTTCTCTTCTTTGTTCTTTATACTGTTGACTTTCCACCAAGAACTATACGGGGTCAAAGAGGCAGGATCTGCCTTTATAGGACTCTACCCATTCTTTCTTATTACATCATAATTACCTGTTCCATGAATTTTAGCTCATTCTGAATGTGCTAGGCTTAATAATTCTGAAAATAGTTACTGGTGCTTTTTCTAAAGGTAGCCACAACACAGGTTGCTTAGGCAACCTCCAGTTCTTACATGAAGCCAAAGAGCCAAGGCCAGTTTTCAACTCTTTGTGAGGACTAACTGATCAAAACCACACCATGCAGTAGTCCAGAACAACTTAAAACTACTTGCAGGTTTTGTATGTTGTGAATATAGTTACCTTTCACTATTAGCAAATAGTGCTGTCAGGTATTTCAAATATTAAAAGGTAATTAAACTCATTTTCTGTTAATCTCAGATTCCCCATTATACAATAAATAGTAAGCATAGTTTATGAGTATCTTAACTTATGCTTATTGGAAACTAGATTTGGCAATATAAATATTTAGATATACTGGATCTTCAGAATTAGATTAAGCATATATCTGAAACTTAGATTTGTGACACAACAGCTCTGTGATGACTTATTGTACCATATTTTTATCATGATTATTACTTTAGCAATGTGTAGTTCATCCATTCTGAATGTATGATTAGTTCAAAATCTACTAGAGAGGTTTTTAGTGATTCAGGTTATTTCTGTAAGTAGCTTACAGATGTTTAAAAGATCCTAATGTATTTCCTTCTAAGAATCATGGTTCTTAACTAAAGAGTTACAAAACAGAAAGAGAAATTACAAAAAAGTCAGTGGGCCACAGTTACCAGGAATAAGAATCTACCTATCTTGTTTGTTGTCTACAAAGTCATCTTGGGTTGGATCTGACTAATTGATGCAAATCAGAAGATTGACCTGATGCTTTATTTTCAGAAGAATATTTAACACATTTACCTGCTGTTTGATGAATGGAGGCAAGAAATTAATTATTGTCTACAAGCATTGACTGAATTGATGTCTCTAAACTATTGCCAGGGAGTTTAAATTGATGCCATTTTGGATGCTACTGATTGTTTCCTGTTAGTTCTTTATCTTGAAAGGGGGGGGGGGAGAAGGAAAAAAAAAAAGAAAAAAAAGTGCCATTTTGGTACCCAGAATTACCACTAATATATTTTAATTACTTTCTGATGGAAATTTTATTTGAACTATCTTGCTTCCCAAGAGGAGGGACAAAAATGTGTGAGTTTAAAATATTTAATGATTTTGCTATTAGACTATTTAGGAGAACTATTTTGTTCTTCTGCTGAATGTTTTACACTGTAAGCCTGTGATAGTTTCTGCTGATGTGATGAATTGCCTGGACTGATCAGTGGTGTAGCCAATACAGTATGTCTATTTAGTGTTGTCTTGACATTTAATTAGATTTATATAATCAACATCCCCTGACGTTACTGTAGTAACTGTAATGGAGAAGACCCTAATTAGTAAACTCCCATAGTGTTTAAAGGGTGCATTTGACATTTTTCTCCTCTGTGTATTTCTCTCTGAATGTGAAAAATTTAAATTCGGGTACCTTTTTTTTGTGTGGCAGCTGTTAGTGGCAATAGCAAAGAAAATGTAATTTTCACACTTTTGACACCATGTGTCTTTGTATTTCTACTGAGTTTACATGAAGCAAAACATATTTTTATTCCTAGAGTTGTTTCTATTTCAGGACTTTTTCAATACTCTCATAACTTTAAGGACTATGTGGTGCCTTCTGTAAAACTGCAAAACATACTCCTTCTCTATTAGTTCTTTAGTAGAGCTTCTGCTGTATTGAAAAGCAAATTTGAGCCGGCACTTTCATTCAACACTGCTACCCATGTGGGCATTTTACTTAGTGGAAGATAAGCTTTCTGGCATGGAATTTTTCATATATGATAACAGAAAGATATATTTATGTCTGCCTCATGATGAAACTTGCATTTAAATGTAATTTTTTAAAAAGTGAAAATAAAAACTGTATCTGTTTTGTTTGAAGTAACCTCAGATATCAGGTAGAGGTATGTTCTTAGTGCAAATGTATTTTCTATAACAGTGCAGGAAATGTAAGACACGTAAAATTCATAACGTTAATCTGCATTAACAACAGAGGTTAACAGTCTATGCAAAATGCAGTCCCATGGCTTGCCGGTAAACACTTCAGTAAATATATACTTAAGGAATCAATATATTCTGTGTCTGAGAACAGACTGTCTCTTCCTGAGGACACCATGTCCTGGTCCCAGATAAATGGGCTGTGATTCTGAACATACTGGCAGATCTCTCTCAGCCTAAGAGGCTCCTGATCCTTCAAAATGTGACACAGCTTCAGTATGGAGACAAAATTACTGGACTGTCCTTCACATCTTAACTCAACCATAAAGGTTTGCATAGTGGATTCATGAGCCCTTGGATATGCCCATGGAAGCTCAACTTTAAGAACATGCCTAAAGACCATTCTCATGTTGGGGTCTTAAGATTCTTCTTCCTGTTGCTTTGCTTTATTACACTTTCTGTGCATGTTTTTAATTTCCCTGTTTTTCACATAAAAAATGAATGTTTGACCCCACTGTTTTAGTATCTTTTTTGTACTTTTCTCTTTGTCTTTCACTTATTCCTATCCACTTCTACCTGATTAGCAGGCGTCTGACCTGGATTTGCTAAACCCCAGATATTGCAAAAGCTGAGGAAGACAGGGGGATCTTTATTTTGTACTTATAGTCTTTTATAGTACGTACTTTCAGTAGCAACAAGAAGCCAGCCTGTGTGTAATTATTTTTTACCAGCACATTTATTTTTCCCCCTCAAGACTTCTGGAAATGCACCTTGGTTTTGCAGGTGGCTGGCCTGTAGTTAAATACAGCTTTTACTTTCAAAGTTAGTTTCTCTCTGTTTAGCTTTCTAAATGAGTGTTTAAGTTGAGTATAGGCCAACTACCTACATATGCTTTTGCATTCGTCTCCATTTTCCATGATGTGTTTCCTGAGGCAAAGTTGATTTCTGTATTGCTTTCTGGAGCTGTATACAGAGAAATGATCCTTAATGAAATCTCACCTATTGGGCTAGTACTTAGCCAGAGTGTTCTCAGTTTGCTCATGCGTTTGAGAAAGAGAGAATGGAAGGGCGTTGGGATATAGTGCACTTACTCTATGTAGCTCATTGAGACTCATAGCATGGCATATATTTAAAAATTGTAAATAGGTCTCTTGATAATGTAGTAAATTGGTTTGTTCCAGTTGTACAGTTCTTTAGGTGTGCTTTTATGACAGTTTACTTAATTTTGTAATGTATTGGTTGCAGCTGCTTCCTAGAATTTTATGGTGAAATTCATACTAGTTTAGTGTATTTTTCTGAAGGGAGTAAAACATTTAGTGCTATAAAAGAAAGATGCCTGCTTGCTTCAAATGAGGAGAGAGCCTTCATATAAATATTACATATGTATATCTGAAAATAAAATGTACAAAAGAGATTTAGGAATGTCAAAGATCTTAATTAAACCTTCAAGGAATGAATGTCCTGAATTAAGTATAAAATGTGTAAATATGTAAATTAATAAAAGTTGAACTTCAAGGAACTGGACAGGTGTAGTAAGGAGACATAACTTATCAACCAACTCATGAGGCTATTTTATATAGGAGAAATGATTCATCATTTAGTGTTTGGAACAAAAAAGGTATGCAGATTGGTGCTGAAGCAGAAGAAGCCACAGTTGGTAAGTGAAGAGGCAGAAACTTTCACAAAGTATGAACAAAGTAGTGCACTGGAAGCTGAAAATACCAGCCAGTGAAAATGAATGCACAGGAGAGACTGCATCAGTGAATTACATTGCCTGTCAGGGCTGTGGAAGGTTTGGTTCCAGATCTTGTTCAATCAAAAACATGGTTACCCCTGAGATGGAATTTAATGCAGGTCACCGATAGTATAAAGTATTTCTGGAAAGCTAAGGCTTGTCTTTTTGTCCTCACCTATAGAAAAGAAAAAAGAGCACAATCTCACAGAGATGATGAGAAAACAAATAATTGAAAATTAGGGGGTGCTCAGATATTATGGGGCACGGGCCCACTAAGTACATGAAAATAACTCATTAAGTGGCATTGCAGAGCTACTCAAGTTAGCACTGAGCCTACTTGAGAAGCCATGTGACTGCTTAAGGAGGTCTCATGCTGCTGTGATATAGTTCTTGTGAGGGCAAAGCTTATGGCTTAGCCATGGAGCTGGTCTTCAGTACAGCAGTTAAAAAGCTTTTAGAAGAGGTTCTGTGTACAGGACTGCACTGTGTTATGTAGCTGTGCCAGCTTACATCCCACAGCTGCCACAGGCATCTCTTGCACCATGCTCTCAGCTTCAGCACCCATCTTCAGTGTAGCCTAAAAGAAAGCAGTGTATGTGGTAGCAAAATCAGAGAAGGCTGTAACTACAAGATCACATGCTTCAGGAGATTGTCAGAGGCAGTGATCAAAGATTGTGGATTGCACAGGATATGGCTTTGGTGCCTGAGCTGTGGCACCATAGCCATGGCAGAATTGTAGACCTTTGTGTGTTCACTACAGGGCACCAGTGAGTCATGCCGTGCCCATGGAGCACTGAGCTTGTCTTCTGTACATGCAGGTTCTCAGTTTTATAACTTCACATTGTGTCAGTATCCATGCCAATGCCTTCTTCTTTGATGTTTTTACCTCTTTTGGAATAGAAGGAGAAGATGATACTGTGCTTAGTTTTATGCTTTGACTAGCAAACACAATAAATACTACATTTTTAAATTTTTTGAAAAATTTGTGAAGAATAACATGTGATGTATGTGACATGAATATGATCTGTGGCAATCTTAGCTCTCTGATAGCTGTGGGAACTGGAGTTATAACTATGTATCCTGTATTGTTTACCTCTCACAAAGAAGTGAAAATCAATATTCTTTATGAAAAATAATTAGCAAAGCATTATAGTCTATTATAATTATGTTTTATTTTTTGTTGAGCTGCCAGTACCATTAGTCATTTGCACTTATGTTCCATTAGATAAATTTATAAAACATTACTGATTAATTGGTTTCTGGCTCCATTCAGCTTATTTTTTATTTTTAATAAATAGTGTTTGTAAGGAACTTAATACTTATGATTACTAAGCAATACAGTCATATCCACCAATGTGTAGGTATCTTGTGACTGATGAGTAGTCATGAAATAGTTTATTTGAATGCTAGTTGACAGAATTCAGAGTCATCTCTGGAAACTGAGGTGCAGCTATTTCCTTTCTAAGAACGACAGACTGGACATTAGAATAAGCTGAAAATTAGTGTTGTCTTGGAAAGTGCTTGTTAAAACATATATTAAAGTTCAGTTGTATGCTTTATAATAAGGAAAATTCTGCTAAATATTTTTTAAACAGCTTAATCAAGGATTAACTGGATATACTACCTAATAAGTTGATATAGGAGCAATAAAGTTTGCTGAGAACTTTTAATAGATCTGCTGAAGGCTGATTAAATAAGCCATTTAATTGTTTTTACCATTAAACTAATTGAAATACACTACTACAAGTAACCCTTTTTCATATCCTCCATTCTGATATATATTATGAAGATCATGTTTTAAGATCTGACCTCTGCTAGGAGGAAGAGATGACAGATGGCCTATTCAGGGTTTTTCAGGATAAACGGATTCCACTTATTTAAGTTATAAATAATTGCTGGCCTACTGGCCTAATGCTGCAGTTACTGGTAACAGCTTAAATAACTGGTCCCTTACATAAGAAAAAGATATCTTAACCTAAAATATAATAATTGTATGAATAAACTTTTGAATAAAGTTACTGTGATAATTTTTGACTGCCATTTCCAGAAAACAAGAACCAAAGTTGGCCTTAGAAGTGAATACTGAGGTACAAAAAAACAACTAAAATAGATGAATAATACTTTATTTAAATAGGGTTCTCATTAGCCAGTGATAGTTATGGTGGCATAATTCCTGGAAGCAATTATTCTTGTTGCTCTGGCTGCTGTTAAAAAGTGAATCAGGGAATAATTGGAGAAATTAAGCAGGAAAAAAAAGTTGAAGGGTTATGTAGCCCTTCTAGGTTTTTTTATGTTTGTAGTTAATGTAGTGAAACAAATAGAAGTGTTTTGCTGAATAGATAATAAATCTGGAGAGGTGCCAGAAGACTGGACAGTATGGCACTCTAAATTGAAATTAGTGGGACTTCTAAGAGTTTCTTCAAATAGTTTGAAATTAAACCTGAAGCTTAATTATAGACCTTTTTTTTAAAAAAAAATGAGGCAAAGCATTAAAAACCATAATGAATACGGCAAAAGTATAATTTTAAAGTGTTAACCTACAACTCATCATTTGATCAGCATTTATTTAACAGTAATGCTTTTATACTATGGTTGTTTTGGAAATAAATCACAAAGCCACAAATATTAATTAATCATACTTTTACATAAATTACTTATTTAAGTGCTGTGAATTAAAAACATCTATAATAATATATAACCATATTCTTTCTCATCCTTAAAGAGTCAGCAGAGAATACTACAGGAATGATGCCAAATGTAATGGACTTTATTATTCCCAAATTGTTTTTAAAAAAACAAACAAACAAACAAAACACCAAAAAAACCTGTTTTGTTTTATCTTGTTTCTATATACAAAATGGACCTAATGGAACAGGTAAGAATTTCACAGAAGCGTTTCTGTTAATTTAGTGCTGATGTAACCCTAAAAGAAATTCTGAAACCTGTCTGAAATTAGGTAACAAAAAGTTAAGAGACCAGCAAAGTTAAAGTAGCAATGAGCTTTTGATACAGCCTGTCCTGCAACAGTTGTTACAGATAGCATTATAAAGAGCATCTTGGTTTAAAAAAAAAAAGCTACTTTTTCCTGATTCAAAGAGAGTTTAATCTTATATCACAAATATACCCAACTTCTCTAAATAAGCCATATAAGAATGAGAAAAAGCTTGGTGAGATAGACTTTTCTCATATGCAGAAAAAAAGGCCCCTAAAGACTTAGTTTAGCTTCTTATGCCCTATGATTTTTGCTAACTGTATACATAACTATGAGTTAGGTAATACTTTACCTTCTTATAGAGTCTTTGCATGTAAAACTTTCTGCTGTTTTTGTGTCTTCTCTGAAGGATGTCCATTAGTTGAGTCCTCAGAATGGTTTTCACACATGAACTTACCAGTCATGCCTTTATTGTTGATTGAAGCTTTGGTTTAAGCTGATTGGCAATAGTGTATGGTTAAATATATGCAAACCCAAAAAGCAAAAGCATGGACTTTGGTTTTGTTCTCAAAACTATGTTTTGAGTGCTAAGGAGCACTCGTTGCAATAATTTTTATACCAGTCATCTTAAACTGATTTATTTTCATGACAATTCCGTTTTGTCTTTATAGCTAGGGAAGTGCATTTACTTGTGCATAATTTGGTTTACTCTTCAAGTAGTGCCCTAGAAGCACTTCTGAAATCAGTCATTAATAAATACGAGCACATGTTTCAATTTAGATTGTTACATCCACTTAATGCAGAGGAGTTTGATTGTGTATTTGCAATTGCTATACAAGAAAACTAGTATAATTAGAGCCTTGATCAGTATCATCATTCTAGGTGTCAACTGAGTAATTTGTGGGCATGTGTGCTTGGTTTTTGTTGAACTCTGCTTTTTTTTGTTTGTTTTTCTTAATGAGGCTAATACCTTACATATGCTTTTTAGCTGATTGCTGCAAGTGTAAGTCAGGAAGATAGCATTTCACCAGCTTGATAGCCTTTGAAGCTACTGACATTGCAGGTTATATTAATTAAATGCTGGACTCACAAAATTGTTCCTCAGTTTGGAGGGAAA
>NW_009952973.1:6015124-6035720 GCF_000747805.2 Chaetura pelagica | reverse complement strand
AAAGAGAGTATTTAACACTTCTGATGAAAAAAAAATAATAAATTACAGATAGTTACCACATTTGTATGTGGAAACTAATTCTTTTTTCCCCCCGACTTTAAAGAACCACCACTGAATTGTACTGGACTTCCACAGCAGTTGGCATGATCACATATATTCTAATATCCTATGGTGCTTTTTTTTTTTTAAAAAAAAAAAAAAGGAGTTAAGAGTAATTATGTTTCTATGCTTTGACTACACTGAGTTGTTCTTGTGAAACACAGCATTCATAGGCTAATATTGACAAGTTAGTTGAGAAAAGCCTGTGGCTCACTTGTGACACAAAACCAGCACAAGCTATCAGAGCTTTCCAGTGCATCCAGCTCATGAATTTATGTTTGTATTCAAATTAGAATAATTGATTGGAAGTCACAGCTTGATAAGTCTCAGTCAAGAAATATACAAAGAGCAACAGGGACTGTACTTCTCCTACCGGAGTTCACCAATTGAAGGCTATTTGCATTTCATGCATTTCAGCATTCCTGTAGTTTTACTCCTGGAATATTTTGATGATCTGCCAAGTCATGCAGTGTGTTTAGTTGTTGGACAAATAGCATCACTTTCATAGCTGTGGGGAGTCTTTGAACACAGTGAATAAAACGATTTAGCTTAGATAAAGAACAGCATGTTTTGTGTTCAGTTTCCTACTCTTCTACGGTAGCTGTTAGATCCTGGTAAGGACTGAAGAAAAACATTACCTTCTCATGTACTTCATCTAAATTCAGCCTTTGTTACCTGAATCTAATTATATTCCTGAATTAGCTTTCCAATTCTTTTTGCTTGCTAGCTTAATGAACTTCTTTTGGAGACATTATGTTTTTATTTCATATAATATTTTAATACATTATTCTTAATTAAACCCCTTTTTATTTAGTGTTAATTTTGTGCAAGACGTACTTGAATCTATAACTCTCTATCTCCCTTTGCTTTTATTATAAATAAAATTGTCTCCCCTGAAAAAGTATTAATAGTTCTTTTGTTTTTGAACTGATGTCTAGGAGATAAATTATAATTTTTTTCAGGTAATTTATTTGGGGTGGTGGTTCCTCAGTTGTGTGACTGCAAAGTCCTCCTTCCAATTATGATCTATACAGTGGTAGTCATCATTTTGACTCCTCAGGGCAAAAAAGTATTGCAACTTTTCCAAGTAGTTCTGCATCCCAAGAGGAACAGAGTAAGACTGTAGCTATAATCAGATGATTTTGTCTTCACAGGTACACAAACAGGATAGAAGGGATTGATTGATTGATTGATTGATTGATTGATTGATTGATTGATTGATTGATTGATTGATTGATTGATTGATTGATTGATTGATTGATTGATTGATTGATTGATTGATTGATTGATTGATTGATTGATTGATTGATTGATTGATTGATTACTCACTCAGAGGTGATGGTGGTATCACTCTGTGGCATGGTCTCCTTGCAGATCCTTGGAGGACTGTTGCCACAGCACACCCTGATCTCCAACAGCCAGTCTTCACTGCACCCGTGGCTCAGGTGGACTTTGTGGAGCTCTAAACTAACATGTTTTTAAAAGGTCATAAAGCTGAGAATCTAGACTTCTTGCCAGCTGATAGTATAGAGGATTTGCTGCATATTGTTAAAATGCTATATACCCCTCTCAACTGTGTAGAAACTTCTTATATAATGACTTCAAGTAGTTACATTTGCCATATTGAACTACAGCTGTTGCCTCACGTTTATGGGTCTTTGTCACTTTTGGGTATCTGGAATATCAGCTGCAGAGAGCCATTTTGTAGAATATTCCCTAGACTAAACTATTTTTTCACTTAATCTGTGACCAAATCCAAACTGTAATATAACACATTGTGTGCTTATATGTGATGTGTAGAATTGGATGAGAGGGTCATTAGGAGCAGTCAACATGGTTTTACCAAAGGAAAGTAATTTTTAACCAACCTTATAGCCTTCTGTGAGGAAGTAACTAGGTGGATAGATGATGGTAGGGCGGTAGATGTGGTTTATCTTGATTTCAGTAAGGCATTTGACACTGTCTCCCACGGCATCCTTGTAGATAACCTGAGGAAGTATGGGCTTGATGATCAAGTTGTGAGGTGGCTCATGAACTGGTTAAAAGGAAGAAGTCAGAGAGTTGTGGTCAATGGGACAGAATCTAGTTGGAGGTCTGTGACTAGTGGAGTCCCTCAGTGGTCAGTACTGGGACTGGTGTTGTTCAATATTTTCATCAACGACATGAATGAGGGAACAGAGTGTGCCCTCAGCAAGTTTGCGAATGACACAAAACTGGCAGGTGTGCCTGACACACCATAAGGCTGTGCTGCCATTCAACAGCAGGACAGGCTGGAGAGTTGGGCAGGGAGAAACTTGATGAAATTCAACAAGGGCAAGTGTAGAGTCTTGCATTTGGGGAAGAACAACCCCATGTACCAATACAGGTTGGGGGCTGACCTGCTGCAGGCCAGCATAGGGAAAAGGGACCTGGGGGTCCTGGTAGACAGGAGGATGACCATGAGCCAGCAATGTGCCCTTGTGGCCAAGAAGGCCAATGGCATCCTGGGGTGCATTAGAAAAGGTGTGATTAGTCGATCATGAGAGGTTGTCCTCCCCCTCTGTTCTGCCTTGGTGTGGCCACATCTGGAATTTTGTGTCCAGTTCTGGGCCCCTCAGTTCAAGAAGGACAGGGAACTGCTTGAAAGAGTCCAGTGCAGAGCCTCAAAGATGATGAAGGGAGTGGAACATCTCCCTTCCGAGGAAAGGCTGAAAGAGCTGGGTCTCTTTAGCTTGGAGTAAAGGAGACTGAGGAGCGAAGTCATAAATGTTTACAAATACATAAAGGTTGAGTGTCAGGAGAACGGAGTCAGGGTCTTCTCAGTGATGTCCAGTGATAAGACAAGGGAGAACGGGTGCAAGCTGGAGCATAGGACGTTCCATATAAGCATAAGGAAAAACTTTTTTCTCTGTGAGGGTGACACAGCACTGAAAAAATTTATGGAAAAATTTGACTCCACAGGCAGTCAACAGGTTATGTGATGGTCTTCCTATTACTAATGCTTTGCTGGCATATAAATATATCTCATTTTAAGATCTCAAGGGAATGAAAATTAGTAAGAATCAGTTCACCATTTAGACTCACGCATTTAATCATCTCCAGTACAATAAGGCTTGTTCCCACTTATTCCTTATTGTCAGTTCCATGAGGTTGCGTGGAGAAATACAGCTTTGTGCATTTCATGCTTTGAAAATTAAATATTATAAGTAAGTGGGGCAATAGTTACTCAAGAAGAGGCTGTAGTTTATCAGAATCAGAACCTGGTAAGATGAAAGCCTACTGTAAACACAGCCATGTCCATATGTGCTGCGGGGAGAAGTATTGCAGAAAAAACCCTGCTTTACAAGGACGTAGTATTCAGTTACATTAAATAGGTGCTGCTTTGTCATGTAAGACCTTTAGTATTATTGTAGTTACATTCCAGATCTGTTCAGTCTAGCATTAACGTCATTTGGAGTAATAGGCTCCCAATCTGGTAGGTTAATCTTTTTGTTTATTATGTTTCATGATAACACAGAATAATAGATTTTAAATCACAAATGTTGCAGATAAAAAAAAAAATTGCTGAGTTACGTATTGTCATTCATTAGTAAGTTTGCACTAAATAGCTGTATTGCATATCTCAACTGAAAAGTAGACCAGGACATTTAAAAATATTTTAGGAGATTACTTACACTTAAAACCCTCCAACTTATTAGTGATGTTTTTTCTGAACATTTTTTTTTCTGTTACTTAAAAAGTATTTTGCAACAGTTACAAACTAAAAAGTAGTTCACATGCAACTTGCAGTTGGTTTATAGCATTTATTGCTGGTGTGTGTACATTACTTTTTGCTCCTTACTATACATCCTGGTGTAACACTAAGACAAGCCAGATATTCTGGTGTGTGTAGGCATGAGTACATGTATGTGATTTCACACCGTTGATTTGTATTTAATATCTTCTGCTGCTTTAGAGCTGTTTCTAGTTATTTCAGGGAATGTGGGGTATTGCATCCAAATGTTATAATGTTTTAGGAATTATATTAGTCTCACAGTTATCTTGTAATAAAATTCCTTTAAAATGACACTTTTCAAAAATTAAAATGACAACTTGAGAACACGGGGAGTATAACACGGGGAGAAGGCACTGAATATGCTGACACTGAAATAGTATTAATGCATGTAAAGGTTTGCTGAAAGTGCATAGTTCTTTTCTAACCTGCATAGCATAACCCTTTGGAGTATTCTAAAATACATTTATTAACTGGTTTAGATGTAATTTTAAAAGCTGTTTTTAAAGGCATGCATCCAGAGACATGCACACAATAAATTCAAAGTGTCAATGTTTCAGGGAATCTAAATTATTTTCAGAATTTCAGAAATTGAGAAGGGCTAATTGGAAGGAGAAAATGTTGGGCTGGTGCCAAGCAATAGCTCGTAACCCTCACAGACTTCCAAACAGCACAAGAACACCCGAGGTCTCAGGTGATGCTTCACATAACTCTACTTTGGTGAGTGAAAAGTTGCATTTCATGATGGTGACATGTGCAAATGAACATCAGAGGTGTTAAATTTATTTTTTTAAATGTTGTATTTGCCACTGATTGCATTTCCTCAGTGTCTGAAACCCTTTGACATTATAGCTATTTACTCTTTCCATTTGCTATTTCTTCATCTTTTATGTTATGCATGATCTATTCTGACTTGCATGCTATGTCTCTAAATCAGTATTGATGTTTTGTGAATGGTACCTTCTTTTCTCTTTGCTCCTGCCTGTAGCAGGAACAAAGTATAGTATGTCTGCTCTTGTGTCAGAGAGATGGATTTTAAAATTGTCTTCTTATATTTAACATGATTCCACAAAAGATGATTGAATTTCTGCATGCAAAACTATTGATAGTAGCTGTTCAGGCAATGTAAAATCAACAGTTTATGTAGTGGAGTTATCATGAGTTATATGAAGTTGACTGAAGTGATTCATTGACAGGAACTTTAATCCTGCAGTGTTTGCTCATTCAAATAAATCCATTTACATCAGTAGACCTCCCCAGGTGAGTACGAACCAGTACTTCAGTATAAAAGCTTGAGACTGCCCCATGTGTAAGAGAATTGTTTATGTGCTTGCTTTTCTTCAACTGCATTGAATACAGCAAAACTTATTATTTGAAATAGATTCAGTTAAATATGCCTGGTCTGATGTCATTAAGTTTAAAATGGGCACAACATTTTCCTATCCTAAGAAACATAAGGAAGTGCTCCCCTCCAGGTGATGAAACATGGCTATGATGACATCTAAGCAGAAAAGTGGATAATTGTATATAACTAGTGATTGAATATGGTATTCCAAAGCATGTGAAGAGAGTTATAAAACAAGAGGCGGTGGTCTGTTTGAAAGTTGTTGAAGTTCTCATGAAAAAAAAAGCCCCTACTTAATGTTGCAAAATTATCTTGTCAAGTGGTAGATTATATGGAATATGAGTTTCTGCTAAGAAAGAGAACACAAAAGGCAGCACAGAAAATAAAAAATTTGATTGTTTATTTAATATCCAAAATTAGCTCACTTTCATCTGGAATTCTCTTCTTTCGGAAAAATAAAAAGAAATTAAAAAGCAATGAGTTATGAAACAAGGTATTTCAAGTATATTATTCCTATATTTTATTACTACTACTGATTCTTCAATTTTATTGAATTGCTATTAATGCTTAGGTATTGCTAGTAATAGGTGATAACTATGAAGGAATTCAGGTATGTGCAAATTTGCATATCTTTATTTCTGCTTGACTGATAACATTTAATTGTTTGATATTTCAAAGGTAAGCATTTCAACCTATCAAATGAGATTTAGAATGAATGAACTGGGGATACAGTTCATAACAGTTGAATCAGTACAGCTAACATGTCTTAAACTTATTAATAATAAAACTTGTTCAAAACTAAATTTGTGTGAAACTGGATAGATTGCTGTTTAGTTGATTAGGTGTGTAAGAAACCTAGGTGTATGAATAGCTAGGGAATGTATCATGTATCCTTTGGTGTCATAATTGGCTGTAGAATCACATCAGGGAATAAAGCAATAATAACTCTTGAGGCCCATCAAACTTTCCTCTTCATTTTCTTTGCTTCTTGCTCTCTCAAACATCACTCTTTTTCTATCCCTCACTTCTGAAGTCAATGACATTCAGTATAAACTTTTGCTGGCAGTGTCCTTCCAACTTGTGGGCATCCTTATTTTCCTTTTGAACATTTAAAAACTGCTGTCTTTTTTATTAGTACTCTTAGCCTTTTAATGTTGAAAAATTTTCTGTCTGTTCTTGAGAGACGATGTAGACTTCACCACTGGAAAAGGAAACAATGAAACAGCAGAAAACTACAAGAAGGACAAATTTGTTTCTGGAACATGTCTAGAGGAGGACAAAAAAGCTGATGAATGGTTTAGAGCACATGTCTTACGAGGAGCAGCTAAGGGAACTGGGGTTGTTTAGTCTGGAGGAGAGAAGGCTGAGGGGAGACCTTCTAGCTCTCTAAAACTACCTGAAAGGAAATGTTAGCAGAGTGGGTTTGGGTCTCTTCTCCCCTAAGTAACCAGAGACAGGATGAGGGGAAAATGCCTCAAGTTACACCAGGGGAGGTTTAGATGGGATATTATGAAAAATTTCTTCACAGAGTGGTCAGAGCATTGAAACGGGGCTCCTCAGAGAAGTGGTGGAGTCATGATCCCTGGAGGTGTTAAAAAAATGTGTAGACATGACACTTAAGGACATCATTTAGTGGGCAAGGTGATGTTGGGTTGATAGTTGGACTTGGACCTAAGAGGTCTGTTCCAGCCATAATGATTCTATGAGGAATATAATAAATTAATTGTAAGTGTACAAGACCACTTCTAGTGACCTATTCACATCTGTTCTTTCTGAATTAGCATTCATTTTTTCAGTGCATTGCAGCTTCTCTGTGGAACTGGTTCCCCTAGTGGAGACTTATTTGGTCTCTCATGAGCAGATGTATGATAGGAAGAAACAGCTCTTTGACTCCTTAGACTGTAGGTGGGTTTGGTGCAAAGCGAACTGGAGTGTACACCTCCGATGTATGGCTTTTGTGTATGCTTCTGATTCAGCAAAATGTCTTCTGTATTTCAGAATTGCAGCAAAGGCTCTTCAAAATAAACTTTACTTTTGCTTTAAAAATTTACCCCCAAAGCAGTCCTTTCACAGCACAGCCTTCCCAAAGGGGAATGATCTGGAAATTGCAAGTATGTCTTGCTAATTTTTTTGAAAGAAATATTTTTCTCTCTTAGTGCAAGATAAGAAGCATCTTGGGGAGTAGGAAGCAGGTTATGATCATTAACAAATTGTTTATTTTCATTAAGGAATTAAATGGAATACTGAATCGGTGCAGGAAAAAATAAAAAAAAAATTTAGCTAATGAAAACACTGAAAAAATATAAAGAATTTAATGAGATCAGTTAAGCACTTCATTTTAATTGATATTAAAAAGTTGTAGCTTCATCCAAATCAAATACATTCTGAAACAGTCCAGCACAACTCAACTAAATATTATTTGAAACATTTTTTCATTATTATTTGCAACTTAATTATAACATCCCCAAGCTTTATCACCTTAGTCCACTCTATTTGAAGATTAAAGCCACTGTGTTCAATTTTAGGTGGAACTCTAGCTCATTGGTTCTGAGCATACTGAGTCATTCTATAATCAAAGGAGGTGTAACTTCTCAAAATATATTGTTTAAAATTACAGTTTGTTGGATTTGGGTGTTTGTATGGATAATTTTAGATTTATAAGCAGTATACCTTTTTTTTTCCTTTAATACTCAAAATTATATTAACTTGGTGTAGAGCGACATAAAGCTGGAATTGACTTTGCTTCTCTGAGAGTGAGAAATACCGGTTGTTCAAGCAGAATTTATTATCAGTTTGTGCTTGCTTGTCCTGTGTATATTGCTCCTAAACATTAAATGTTCATCATAAGATTTCTTTTTATCTACCTGTAATATAACTTTTCAACGTTACTTTCCTTTTCATAATAGTTTCTGTGTTCCCATAAATATGTTAAGAGCCCTTGTCTATTTCTGCTCCAGGACAAGAGTGATCAGTTATTCACAGTATTCTAGACCAAGCTTTCTATTTCTAACAATTGTAACAATTATTCCCTATCCAGAAACATATTTATCATACTACATAGATTTAGACTAACTTTATATAATTTTTTGTTGTTGTTCCTAGTTATTATTTTAGTTTTGAGACCAAACCTCTAGACTATGTTAAGTTTTGGTCAGTACATGAATCAATTCAATATAAATTCAAATTATTATTGCTCTTCTATTCTTTTCCATTCACTGTTTTTTAATATTTATTTAGCAAAAAGACCTTTTCCTATTTAACAGGTGTTTTTTTAATGTTACTTTTCTCACTGCTTCTAATATATCTAATATATCTTTCTTATATTTCTTTTCTATATCACATAGGCTTCATCTACTGTTTCTCTTCTGAAGCAGATATGCATTCAGACATCTGAAGATATTTAGATTATTCTCTACAGGGTTTTTCTTTTCTTAAATGCAAATCCGTACCTTCTTCATTTTTCTCTTTCTCTGATTTTCACCAGAGTTGGGGAAAGAATTGTATTGTTTTCTTCCTTAATTGAAAATAATCCAGATCTGGAAAGCTCATAATTCTATGCAATAGTATTTGTAGGTTTTTTTCATCTGAAAGATAATGGATATCATTGAAAACTTAAAATTTTAAGTTCCTTCTTCACAAGTCACTTATCTCTGTACTGACAGTATCTATTTATACTGTGCTTCTGTAAGCATATATATGGTTATGGTTTTTATGAGAATACATTAATACGTATTAACATTGATTAAGAAATTTGACTAGAAGTAGTTCTGTGTCTCTGTATCTTTTCTCAGTGTTTAGTGTTTCTTGGGGTCCTAATTCAGAACTTGAGCATTATCACAATGTATGTTCTTAATAGTTACATACGGCCTGTCCTGCATAGAGTGTGGTCATTGATGCATTACATCATGGAGCTGATGGGACATAAGCACACATTTAATGCTGAATTTTTATCATTCGTACATACTACTTTTCCCTGTTGAATTCCCTAATAGAATTATGGGTAGATATGTGAAAGTATAGTCATACAAGTGACTAGGTAATTTCTGTTTGTATATGTAAATAAAATTTAGAAGTCATGGCAAATTATTAAGAATCTAATTTAACTCTAAGGGAGAATTTCTTTGTATGCGAGCAAATTATACCATTTGCTTCTGCAAGAGATAGTAAAATAAGTTTGTCCATTATCTGTTTGACACAGGCAAATTGCAGGTTGTCATGAGTGATCTACAGATGTCAACTGAGCAATCTAATAGTAGTCTAGGGTCATTCCAAAATATAATGAAACAAACAATGTAAAGTTGTTTTGTTGTTGTTTAACTCTGGAAGGCTGAGTGGGTTGTGGGAGAGAAACAGAGGAGGAAAGTGAGAAAAATCATGGATTGAGATAAAGGCAGTTTAATAGGTAAAGCAAATGCTGCACACACAAGCAATATAAAACAAGGAATTAATTAATTCCTTCCCATCAGTAGGTAGGTGTTCTGTCATCTCCGGGAAAGCCAGGCTTTCATTATGCTGAATGGTTATTTGGGAAGACAGATGCCATTGTGCTATTCATTCCTGCTTCCTTCTACCTCCCCCAGCTTTTATTGCTGAGTTTGACATCATATGGTGCGGAATATCCTTTTGGTCAGCTAGGGTCAGCTGTCCCAGCTGTGTTCTCTACCAGTGGTGTGAGAAGCAGAAAAGGCCTTGGCTCTGTGTAAGCACTGCTCAGCAAGAACAATAAACCCCTATTTTACCAACACTTTCCAGCACAAATCCAAAACACTGCCCTGTAGTAGCTTCTATGAAGAAAATTAACTCTGTGCCAGCAAAAACCAGTACAGGCTTTCCTTCAGTGATGATAAATTGAGAATCTGGGGTTGAGGAGCTGGGGTTTAGCTGTAAGTTCTGCTAACTGTATGAAAGTTCTGAGTAGAAATTATTTATCACTAGACAATCTTTAAAGGTCCCATCCAACACAAAGCGTTCCATGATTCTGTGATCTTTATCTAAAACTCACAGTTTAATTCCAGAACAACAAAGATACCTTGATCTTGAAATGTTTGCCTGCCTGATTTTCTTCAAAGAGTGTAATCCCTTGCTGAAATTTCTCTGAGATAGGATCCCTCTAGATTTCTCGTAAAAGTGGAAGCCTGCTATTGTTAATCTGACAGGGGCTGAGGGGATGTTTAAGATCTGTTTTTTAATTTGCTACAAGAACATCTTGTGGTTTAATACTCAAAAACTAGATGTGAGAAAAGTAATTATCTAGGAATATGCAGTTGTTTTCGTTTGAATTATCTTCTTATTTTCATAACTACTAAATAGGCTTGTATTAATCAAGCTTCAGAGCCAGTTAGGAAATCCACAATACTATACCTACAAAATTCTTTATAGACAGTGCTTTTGGAAAGCTCATAGTAACAGTATGTATGTGTGAATCAAACTATGGAAGAGAGAGCTTCTGTGGAGAAACAGAGTTTCAAAAGACGCAGAATTATTGACCTGGTATAATAAGATTTATGCTGTTTAAACCTGCTCTACTCAATACTTTAAAAGAATAAAAATACAACTGGGTGCAGCTTGTTTAATTACACATTGAAAAAAGTAACTGTTGAGAATGTAACCTTTTGTGGTTCAGACAAACTACTCCTGGCTTATATGAGGCCTGAATACATGTTTTGTGGAAGAGGAGGGTCCTAAATATCTCATGTTATCTGGCACTACATGTCCCAACTGGGCTGATTCCCTCTGTTCTTTTGGTGCTGAGAAGTTTTATCCTAAGTTACTGAGTTTTTCTGTTTACTTCTCATGAACATTATGGAACTTCTGCAGCAGTTCAGTTGGGTCAGAATTTATTCTGGTATTGAGCTAAAATTCTTGTTGACTTTGTTTTTATTTACTCAGGTGTTCTAAGGCCTTTTGAGAAGAAATTTAATTAGATGCATATTCATTTTTAGCATTTTAGAACAGGTTATGTTTTAGCTTTTTATTTAGTGAGTCTCTTAGTATCCGTTAATGTTAAGCTATGGACATTTTCCTTGTGGTGTAGATGTTCCACACTAGGCTCATCCTTCTGCACAATGCTGCATGCTATTCCACAGGGCAATTTTTTGGACTATTTATGGCTTTCTAATTTACAGGGTCAGCCTAAGCTGTCAGTGTCCTCAGTAACCATGTCACTCCAGGTCAATCTGATTGATTTTTCTTATATTTAAAGCCAATTAACAGTTTTTACTGGGTTACCATCACCTCCTGGCCTCTCACCACAAATGTGTTATAAGGATGTACAGTTGTTAAGAATTCATTTGTGCTTCTTTTCTCTGCACATGTAAACCATTAGAGCAGAGCAGATGTAGGCCAAAGCTTTTGGCTAAGTCTCCCACAGTCTCCGCCAGTACTCGGTATCCTCCTCAGTGCATACCAGCGTCAGATAACGCTGTAAGAGCATGGGAAATGTGGTCAAATTTTTACTTGTTTGAGCAGTTATTTCATTAGGCTTCCCCTGTGACAGTCTTAAAATGGCAGTCCTCACTTAAATAATTTTCGTTTCACTTGAGAAAAGGATGACGTATTTCCTCATCAGAAATGGAGGCCACACAGAAAATTGCTATTACTTTGCCTTTATAGAAGCAACAATAACTTAAATATTGAAGAAAAAAATAAAACTTACCTGAATGCTGGCTTCAATCTAAATTCATCATCATCATCATGTTTGGTAGTGTTTTTGTGGCAAGGAGATTACACAGTGCTCCATATCTCTGTGGTTAGCTGTTCTTTTGATGCAACGGCATGTCAATGTATTGAGGAGCCATTTCAGCAAGGTGTTCCACCCAACCTGTGGGCTGGTTTTCCTGCAGCATAATGGGTATGCACATATCACAACGGTCATGTGAACACTTAACTTGTGTAGAGACAGGTTGAGTCCTTATTGCAGTTCTACATCATTCCTCCTTTTATCTATGAGAGACGGGCTGTACCCCAGAAGCTTAAGTAGGGCCTCTTGAAACTTGCAGCACTTAGGATTCTCCCTTTTTATAAGAGTTTGATGGAGGCCTCAGCTAGGAGAGAGGCTGAGGAAGGAATCAGGTCTTCAAACAAAAGTACTCTGTGGGATGATTCTGAAATCTCATGTTATCACCCTGTTTTGCAATTGGCAGTGCCATGGAATACTTGCTATTGCAGCTGCAATTGTGGTGTCCCATTTACAACAAAGAATAGCAACAGAAAGTGCTGGAGTGATGAACCCAAGCACAGAAAGGTTCATAATTCTTGTGTAGGTTAAAGTGCTGACTTGCATTGTATATAAGCTCCACATAACTTTGTGGAAGTCACTTCTCCTTTGTGACTTCAGCCTCCTTAATGTGAACTAATGATAACTTTCAGGATAAAAATTCACTTACAATTGAAAGGTGCTTAAATCCTGTAGAGAAAAAGATCTTAGACCTATCTTGGTTGATCCTTGTGAGGGTTAAATACATTTGGAAAACTATTAAAAAGGAGGAGGGAAAAAATGGCAAAAGACCTAATGACTTTCTAGAGATTAATCAACAGATAGGCTGAGGTTTAGTGTTTGTTCCACAGGAGATGGAGAGAACAGCATAAACCGTGTACCCCACTGGAGTTTCAGAGGTGTTAGTAGGAAATGCCACTCCTATCAATTCAATTAAAAATTGATACATGGTAGGGATGCCCATATGTGGATGCTGACCATACAACTTCTGTTGACTCTGTTGAGTGGAAAAGAAAACTGTGACCTCGTTAGACTAATTACATCTGGGGTTAATCTCTTAGTCCCTCCCCCTTGTTCTTTCATAAAGTATGAGATGGGAGTAATAGGATCAGATTAAGAAGTGGAAATATAGACTGAAGGTGAAGAACATACTAGAAAATTAACTATGTTAGGCTGCAGTATGATCTTGTATTGCAGGTTCCAGGAATGCCTTGTCTGTGATTCTATAAAATATGCAATAGAAACATTTGCACATTACGTTTGTATTAGCTTTTTTCCTGCCTCTGATTTTTCTGTGCATGTAGGTTTTTTTCCTGTTTCTACAAGAAACACATCATAGCTTTTCTTGCACCAGTAATCCTTGTATAAAATCAGTTATATGAAAGGTACAACTCCTGTACCAGATCAGTCAACTGACTGTGATTTGTCTAATCATTAAACATTGTTTAAATACAAGTGTTTAGATTCATCCTTTTTGATGATCTGTTTTGTGATAAAGTGTTTTCTTTCTTTACCTCATATTTAATTTTTTTCTCTTTTCAGTCTATACTGACCCCAACAATATTTACTTTTTAACCATGTAGGCTGTAATTTATGTGACTGAGTTATTGTTTTTAATAAGGTATTGTAAATAGGATCTTATGTTTGGCCCACTTCCAGTAATTGTTTGGCCCACTTACAGATGTATTATGGAAGCAAAAGTTATTCTAGAAAAAGCTTCTTTACTGATTAATGTTACTGTAATTTGAGCTTGTGGTTTCGCTAGGCAAAGAAACCCCCAAAACAAGCAAAGAAATGAAAAACCTCCAAACCTGATGTAAATGCAAACTCACCACTTCTTGTAATTAACAGAGAAGCTGTTGAGTACAGGCTCTTCCTAAGTTTGAGGGTAGGTAGAATAAATTTTTGTGTAGTGAAATTTATAATCACGAGTCTGTTGAACCAGAAGGCAATGTTGGTTCATCCACAGGACTCAAAGTCTCTGTAGATAGGACCACAGAAGCAGCAGAGATGCTTCCAGGGGCTCTCAAAGTGCTCTGAATCTGGAAATGTGATGCATCAAAACCAGACTTTGAGTTTAGTGGGGAGATATAATTTTACCTATACATATTTAGGCATATACTCTTCTTGGTAAGTGCCGCTAACTTTGACTACATTATTTCCTGATGCTGAAATAATTCAATTTATTGGTTTTTTTTATTATGGAAACCTGAGTGTGTTTAATCATGTTTGATGTTTGGTTTCTCTGGATAATATTGTTTCAGAATGTGCTAATTGCTACTTGTAATCTTTGTAATCTATCTATATTAATGCTCATTAAATATTAATAACAGGTAATAAAAACAAAATGCAGGAAAATGAGCAATTCAATTAATCAGCTTAAACTGATTTTGTAACTGCACATAATTGCTAAATTGTCAAAACATCAATAATACCTGTTCAGTTACAGTAGTATTAGGTATTTTTGAGTATTTTATACAGACTAAATATAATGTGCTTTCACTTTCTTTGCTCTTGTAGGTTAAGGCCGTTTTATTTTGAAATGAGAACACAGTAGCCTGAAGATCTCCACTTGTGGGTAGCCAATTCAAGATACTTCATTTTTAAGGGGGTCCTAATACCCCAGTGACTCTAAATGGCTAATGATGCTGCCTGAAAATCCTCTTTTTAGTCAAAAGAGGTATTTTCAAAAGTGTGAACCTAAAACTTTTAAAACCATTGCTTTGGTGTTTCAATAAAAATGAGATTACTTTCAGAGGGAAAAATTGAAGTTGTATGTTTAGAATATTTGCAGTGATGCTTCTCAGAGTTTGGTGACTCATCAGAGTGTGATTTTTAAGTGCAAGGTATATTTAGATACTGTTGGGAATTATTTGAAATAGGATAATTCTACCTGATTTTTTTATTCATTAAGTTTAATTCTCCATAGAGGGGAGAAAAAAGCAAACAAGGAAGAAAATGGAGAAAAAAACCCCAATACCCCAAAAGAGTAAATTCTGTATAAATACAGATGCCAGCTTCACTTTGATTGGTATCGTATACAAATATCAGTTCATTTGTTCTCAAAAAAAATAAAAAATAAAAATAAATTCTTTCTTTGAAATACTTTTTTTTTTTTTTTTAAATTACATCATATTCCCAGTTGACTTTGGCTTATGTATTGAGCACTATTGACGGGTGTAGCATCTGCCACACTAAATATTCACTATTTTGACCCTTCCAACTGGAGGCATCCATCATTAATTTGCTGGTTTCAAAGATCTGTTCCAAGGAAATTCTGAGTTTTCACATGCAACATCATTGACAGGAACCACAAATAGTCATCTTGCTTCTGATTTCTGGATTTTAGTCATAGGATCATTAATTGTTCCTTTTTTATCTGAATCGTGGTCATACTGTCTTTATAAACATAGGCACAGAGGACATACAGCATAACATAAATAATGTTTCTCAGAATACCTTCTTTCTGTGGCTCTGAAGAAGTGATTAAAGGGCAAAGAATCCTGCAAATTTTAACAGAAAAAATTTGCTTTAATGCTGCAAGTGACCTAACATCTTTTTGTTTAGCATGTACAAAAATATTTCAAGAAGTAGTTGCCTACACATACAGTTGAATCAAGAAATGCTAACTCTAGTACCAGTCTTGAAAGTATGGTCTGTTTTCCTTTTTTAAAAAAATCTTATTAGAGGAGCTTTCATATTGAGTTCAGACATGAATAAATTTCAGCAATATTTAAGTAATCCACTTTCATGACATAAGCAACAGAACTTATAGTTTACTATTTTCTTCTTCAGAAGGTTTTGGTTGAGGGTTTTTTTTTAGGAGGGGGAAACTGGCACAAATACCCTGTCTGCCACCCACAGTTTATTTTGAATTAATTATTAAAATACAGGGTAGATGTAAACAGTTGTTATTTTTCCAATTTGGTGTTTTGCATTTGAGGAACCATTTCCAAAGAGAAGGTTTTTTAATGATGTGGGTGATGGTAGCATGAGTTAATGCTTTTGTCAGTCCATGCCTGTCATGGAAAATGCATTGCTTACCAGCTTCTCAGATGCATGAGATGTGTAATTAGCTCTGTAATTTTGTGTATTTATTCTTCATTCAAAGTGTTTAGTAAGGGAATTTCTTTCTTTCAGATTAAAAAAGTAATTGAAAGTGATTTACTTTTGTACATGAGAAAATTCAATATGCTTTGATTATGTATCTATGTAGTTTATTTTTGCAATATAATTAACTTCATAAAGTCCAATCAGAATGAGATCTGTTTGTGCCTGTCTATTTAGCAGTACATTTAAAAGTGACTATCAGATTTTCTGCATTAAGATGTGTATCTGAGGCCAAAATGTACTTTAATTAAAAAAAATGAAATATCTACAAGCAAAGAACCTCTTTTTTTTTTTTCAGAAATTTTAGTAACCTAGAAATTACTCATATTGTCAGGAATTTCCTATCTAGGGGCCATTGTCTGGGGATTTTGTGTTCTATTTTTCATTCTACTATTGCATGGTACAGTCAAATTCTTTCTTTAACAAAATATCTTTAAAGGTGGAAGAATATTTGAGAGTTTTGCTTTCTGTTTTGTCGTAGGGAATCAGACCAAGTTCACTAATGTTGCTTTTTAGATTCAAAGCAGTGTAGTAGAATGAATGTAACCTTACTTGTATGCATTTTGCTCTAAATTGCAACTAGAAACCTGGTGTTTGCATTTTCCTGATTATGGGATTGTATTTTGTTATTATACAGATTGCCTCTAAAAAGCATTCTGTCAAGCTTGCAGACTTGCAGCATGGCTCTCACAGGAAAAGTAAATCTCATTTTCAACTTAATCTGTTAGAACTTATTTTAAAACTTAATATGTTAACTGTTTTGCACCATTATTAATTAGAAGGTATGCACTTCTAAGTATTTTCATGTATTTTTATATTAGATGCAGTTTAAAACCTTGGTAGCTGTGTTGCCACAAAATTGTAAATGGTTGTGCAGGTGTACTTGATCAAACAATCTAACCATTTCTCTTCGGGCTTTCTGCATGCTATCATCATCTTTGGATTTCTGCCAGACTTTGTAAGGAGGTCTGGAAACTATGAAATCTCTGATGTCATATTTCATGGTATACTTTTCTGCTTTTTTTTCTGATTACACATTCAAGGTAGAAGGTAAGATTTATAAATAAAAAAACGATGAGAGAAGAAAACTGAGAATCAGTTACTAGTCATCCCCATTTTGCAGATTGTTTTTCTTTATGCAACAACATTTCATAAAACATTCAAATGCCTTGGACTGGTTATAGCCACCGGAAAAATGCAACTACTACAAGATTTAATACCTGAATGTTTACATTAATCCATAAGCCATCTGAAGCTGCTTCAAGGACTACATTTATTATTTATATAAAACAAAAAAGTTATACCATTTGCATGTTTATTTCAATAATATTTATATATAAATGTCATGGGAAGGGAGTAATATTTACATTTCAGACATGAGAATTAAACTACTGTTAAATTTCCTGTGTCATAATAAAGAATATGGAGATAAAATACTGTTTTTTTTGTTGTTTGTTTCTAAATGGGGTGTGTGTGGGGAATCAGCTATGTGGAACTGAAAAATAAGATATTTACATATTCACTCTCTTCTCCTTCAGCCCTAACATTAAGTCCAAGACAAAGAAATGCCAGCTTTTAAAATACATTATTTAGAAAGCTGAGAGTGAATACTGAATCCCTTCCAATGCAGTTGACCCGTAGATTATCTTTTCAACAGAACATAAAAAAAAAGATTCAGCAGTGTGTCTGTGAATAACATGTTTACTCAAGAAAGCTTATTATTCTGTAATGGCCTTCCAGGCACTGCCTCTGGCTTTGGATGGCCTGAGATAGTTACATTAGTGAAAACAGTGTAGCTGAAACTGCTTTATAATCCTCAGTAAAAGGTATGCTGTCGAGAGATTGCTGTGATGAAAGTTTCATGGTCATGAGGCTGGTTTTGAAGTTCGAGCAACTGCTTTTTTCTCAGAAATATCCATTTTTTTTGTATTGTGTTCTGTAAGGATCACCTTCTGAAGACAAAATGGAATTATTTTTTAATAAATGAAAGTCCAGTGATGAGGTCCTTTCCTTAGAAAAAGAGTCTTTTTATTGCATTTTTAAAGTTCAGGTGTATTTTAAGTTTTCAGAATTATTCTAGGTTTTTGTTTTAAATAATAAAAACTAAAATCTTTCAGTACTTTTCACACTCAGAGTACATATATGCTATAGGGTTCCTACCATTCTCTTCCATTTCCCATAGTGTACTACACTTGCAGGTGTACAAATCTGTCATCCCAGTTTCTTAGGATCTTTTCAGTTAGAAGGGGAGTATTATAGGATACTCGTCTTTAAAATTTCAAAGCCTCAGTACTGAGCAGCATAGATGATTTTTGGTTTGTTGTGGGGGCTTTTTTGTAGGTGGTTTTGCTGGGTTTTTTACAGAGAAGAATTTTCAGTGTAATTTTCTACTGTTTTTCCTTTAACCTTGTCAACTATATATAAATTTTAAATATATTTCAACCCATAGGTATGCTGTTTGTAAGAGGGATATCTTCTTAAATGAGCTTCATCTGTAATCGAAGCTAAAATACTATACATTAGAAATACTTTTGTTCTAATTTGCAGAATCTGGTCTTATTTTCAGATTAGAATAGATTTGGGCAAAACCAGTATGTACAAAAATCAGCTGTAGAAGGTTCAGTGGTTAAAGATGTATGGATGATTTTGATGGTGTACTCTTTTTTTCTTATCTGACTAGTCCTCTATGTTGTGAGAGGATTAAATGCACAGTATTCATACTAATTAATACTCAGAGAGCTAAGTTGAGAAATCTACCTAATTGAGTTATTAAAGAGCATCTTTTTCAAAGGATAGGATAACACATTCATAGGCATATTTTTTAACCATGATTTATAAACATGGTGTCTGTAAAATACATATGCACATGTGAGTTGAGGGATGAGAAAAGCTGAATATATTTGGATGCACCTAAAGTACTTTTACTGCTTTTTAATATTCCTATTCCGTTTATCTCACTCCTTCCAGTAGCAATGGCCACATTAACAAAGGAAATGAACCTTTCATACTGCCATGAGCTATGATCTTGTAAAATGAACAAACCTGAGCCTAGTCCATGTTTTGAGATCAACAAGGGAAAAGAATGATGATCTACAAAAACAGCTCTTCTTTTTGTTAAGGTTTCGTTGGTTTTTTTTTTTCAGTAGATGTTTTTGTGTAGTTTTTAATTTATTTTTTTCAGGTGCATTTTTTTGAAAATGCAAATCAAGAAACTTCACCATTCATCACTGCAGTCTTGGACACACAGCAGTTACATTAATTTTCATGTTTTCATGTTGGTTAGTGGATACAGCTTTTACAGAAACCCTTCAGAGTATATATTACCTGGCATGTAAAAATGTTTGTAATTCAAATTAAGTTTCCGTCTTGCTATAGCTACAAATTAATGTCTTTATATGAAGCTGAGTATTGTATGAAGTAAGCCATAGATGGTAATTTTTATGTTAAAAGATGCTGCAATATGATGGTCTTCATCACCGTGCTCCTAAAATTGAATTGTTGTGCTGCTCTTAGAATAGTTTTTCTGTTTTGTCAAACTCTTGAACAAGAAGGCAATGATGAATAAAAATGGGAGAGTTTAACATTTTATATCCACTACAAAAATACAGACATAAAACTTGTTCCCAAAGACAGTTTCATCCAAAACCCAATTATTTTTATGGTTACCAAAGTATGTTCATCTAGCCCAATGTCATGTCACCTTCAAGAACAACTTATGCCTGTAGGAGATGACAAATATCAATATTTCCATGACATGCTCCTCATATTTCAAGATCATATGACTGATCACAGTCATATGTGATCTTCATCCATATGAGATATCATTGTTTATTTAACAGTCCGTGGTAAATATTTTTTCCTTCATTAATTTCTCCAGTTGCATGCCTTTTAATGTCCATTGAATGTTAAATTTTAACATTGCCCCATTTCTCTGGCAGCATTCCAATGCTTAATTACTTGACTGTGTGAAGAACTACTGCTTGTTATTATTAATGACATCCCTAGACTCTTCCTTAGATCTGTATTGAAATAAATTATTGTATCAGATATGGATTATTTAGAAAGATGCCCTTTATACCTCCTTCATATTCCAAATTTAAATATTGGAAGAGTCCCTGAGGTCCTAGCATTTTTCTGAACAATTTTGAGACAATTTGTGTGTATTTTATGAAGGAAAAAAATAATTATCGTTTATTGATACTATCTCCAAGGTTATGCCTTGTCAGCCTTTGACTATCATAGGTAAAGAAATTAAACTAGGTGCTTTAAAACACCTGATTGTGTCAAAAGTCTGAAGAATATTAAATACCTTCAACAGCGCATCAAGTGGAGTGTCACTCCTAACTTCAGTTTTCCCTGCACTGGGATTAGCCATATAACCAGGGCAGGAGGAAATCTGCCAGCATGTTAACAGGCACTGAAAACAGAATTGAATGAAAGAGTAGAAGGCAGTAATAACTGTTCCATTTTGGTATATCATCTCACTATGCACCTTCTTGGTCCTGTGCCAAGTCACTTCAGGAATGAGAGAAAAAGACGTTGCGATGCGCAGTCAGAATGATCACCTGGCATTCCT
>NW_009952973.1:5976800-6014887 GCF_000747805.2 Chaetura pelagica | reverse complement strand
CCTGTCTAGGCACACGTGTGTTTGGCTTTCAGATTCATAGAGCCTGCTCTTGTGTCACTTCCAGTATTGCTTGCAAGAGTAGAAAAGAACAGCAGTTTTTCCTGGGTTGCTGAATTGATGATTGAGAGATTTGAAGAAGGGACTGGAAGTTCAATGTAAATAAAAATTGCTGGCTTTCATAGAGACATGAAAAAGATTTTTATGTATTTATTTATTTTTAATGTGAAAGTACTGAATGTGTTTGGGGAGTGGTTTAAGATTAAAATTTAACCAAGATTCTTTTTATTGATTATGCTTAGGCAGAAAGATTCTTGGAGTCAAAGCAGATGCAGAAAGAAGTTCACCATTTTGCACCCAGCTTAGTTCTTTATAAACTTGGTGGTAAAGTTTCTCTCATTAAGCATAAGCAATGGTGAAATTAAAAGGTTCATGTTTCTACCTGAAGACAGTTCTGTGATTTCCAAATGTGGAGCTGTATTTGTATGAAAAGTGTTGCTGATGCAGGTGCTCTCTACTTGTTTCTGTAAATTCAGCAGTGCCAAATAATAAAATGTATTTTTTTAAAAAGTGCCCCTGTAGTCTGATTTTGGGATTACTCGGCATTATATAGCTTTTACAGTGCCCTATATTATTTTACATTGCCTGGTACATAGCTAAAAGTCACATTTTAATTTTGGTATGGGGCAGAATTTGTCCTGTAATTTATGCAAATCCTCCGCAATATCTAAGCACTGTAACACTTGCTAGGAATTTGGTTTTCTGCTTTAAATTCTAAAGTCTGATCAAATCTTACCCTCAGTTTCAAAGTAGTTATTTTTCTACCTGACATATTTACATGGGAAGTAGTCTTTCATCTGTCTTCATGAATTATGCAGGCAGCTGAGTTATCATGCAAAGGTGAAAAAGGCTTTATGTTCAAAGGCTTTCCTGGAGTCACATACTGTCATTGGAAGCTGTCTCACTGGAAAATAATAATTAAAATTTTTTATGTGATTTTAATATGACAAAAGCTAAAAGAGTGAAGATCAAGATGTGCAGCTGTGAAGGGGGATAGGACTAACTGCAGGCTGGATGTGAAAGCAGAGTATTGCCAGACTAGTCCTGAAGCTAGGACTACAGGTGACTTGTTTTGTTCACGCACTTTAACTCATTTATCCCTCACTTGGAGGGATGATGTTTAATTGTTTAATTTTTTTTTTTTTGCTAGAAGTGCATAAGCAATGAAGATTGTGTCACAGGGCATGTACCATTCCATATTTTGTTATTTTTTGGTGCCTGTTCTTTATTGTGCAGTTCTTTAATTGGCATACTTGTATTTAGAAGCGTATTTTTTATTTATACCTTCTGTTAGTTGTGTGAATATTAGCTGTATCCTTTTGGTATCTTGTAACAGCAGCCTCAGAGTATTTTGAAGTAAGATTTCTAAGTGGAATCATGCATCTTTAGAAATGAGATGCTTGGATTTTGTCAGAGAATGTTCAACCATTTTTGAAAAATTCAACCTGTTTTGGAAATAGCTTGGAGTTCTCGATATTAGTAGGAATGTTAAGTGTACTTTTTGTTGTTGTCTGTCACACAGGCATTAGGACATATAAATGCAGATTTTTCAACCAGTTCTGTAGTTAATAGTAATAATAGCAAGAAAATGTATGTTTTTAAATAGTATTAAAATTGTCATAATTATTTAATAATATTTTGTGCTGCTGTATGTGTACTATGCTGAAGTATGTCAGATTTCATCAGTTCCAAATTAATGTCAAGGTTCATGGTAGTTGTAATACCAATTTTACCAGGTACGTAGTAAGCTATTAGTTTATAAGAAATTATTCATTCCAGTAAAAAACAAAACAAAAAAACCAAACAAAAAACCAACGCACAAACATAGAGTTCCTGTTAAATTGCTAGATATCAACATATACTGGGTAGCTTGTGTAAATGAAAATGTCAGTGCTTCAGTGTAAGTAAAGCTACTTCCAGCTGTATGCTCAAACACATTCTATTTAAGGTCATGTAATACTTCAGTAATATTAAAATAATATAATAACTAAAATATTCAGGTGTATATTACTTTATTATTTCCCTCTTCTAATACTCAAGTATTTCCAAATAAGCTGAGATACAAATTTTACATTCCTTATCACTAATCAGAAATGTACAAGTTTCCCATGACACCTGCAAGAGCATCTATGTTTCCAAATTAATCCATAAAAAATAATGAATTCTTATTGCCATATTATACTATATTTTTTTTATCATTCAATGCAGTAATTTGCAGATTTATTCAAGTACATGGAATTCTTGAAGAAGCAAAATTAGATATTTACAAAAAAATAAAAAAGGCAAACTAATATTAAAAATCAGCTTTTAAAACTGTTAATCTTATTTTAGTAGCTCTAAGCATGCGCAGGCTGTTTGGCTAAGGGTTAGGGTATGTGCAGGGTTGCAATTTTTTTTTTATTTTCTTAAACAGATGTTGACTTAAAAATAGATGTGAGAGTTTTCAGGGCATGCTCTTGTTCCCGGCTTCTGACCGTGAGCTGATACAGGACTCATAATGAACGCTAGTGTTAGCATTCACTAGGAGCGTGAGCACATCATCAGGCACTTTCTATCAGTTCTTGTATTTCAAGTATTACAGTGATTTTACTACAATTACGTGGTTATATAGCCATGCCCACATAGCAGGATTCAATTTACTAGTGGAATTAATGAAATCAAAAAGATAAGTAATTCAGATCATTCAAGCTGAGACTTTACACTGAACATGTAGATTTGCATTAAAGCTTTTGATGTTGTTACCAAATTGAATGGGAACTCTAGATGTTATATTCTCTATTGTAAATCAAGTCTAAATGAACCACCCGTGTCAGCATTGCATTTGGTTGATAACAGCAAGCTGAATGCTGAGCACAGAGAGGAGATAATACACCAATGTACAAATCTTCATGTGTCCTGCATTACAATCTGCATCATAACTGGTTTGCCAGTACATATTAGCTGAGGCAGTCCCAGTGTTGTACATGTGTAAGTAAGATTCTCTTAGAGAACATGAAAATAGGTGTTTTCCTTTGTTGTCCATTGGTAACCAGAGGAAGACATCAGCAAAATAGAACAAGTTCTTCTCGCGTGCTACCCCTAGTCCTTCAGCCTTCCTGGGTTTTCTTTGTTTAAGGAAGACTAAACCATAGTTTCCTCCAACTTCTTTCCTCATCATATGCTGCAAAGTCATGAAATCTCATGTCAACAGTGGGTAGTCAAAACCACTAAGTTATCTGAGCTTGGTTATTTGTCAGAGACTGTAATTTTGATATTCTGTTAGTTAAAAGAGTGTTATGAAAAAGAGGCCACTGGACACGGTTTAATTTGGAAGGTAAAGTTTATTTGCTGGTTACAAAGTCATCCTTCTGAAACAAGTTAGGTTTGTTTCTCACTTAATTTCAGTTTTAGGTTGTGTGAGGCAGAGTTCATGCAGTGTTCTGTTTGGTTTTAATTGGGTGCTCATCATTGCACCCAAATCAGACAAGGAAATGCATTGCTACATTCTGTTGCCAAAACCAAATAAACAGAATACTGCTTAGGTGTTCACTAGTATGCTAAAACAGAGTTTTTAAAGTATAATTTGTAACTTTGATATGTTTTATAACATTCTAGAGAAATGCCTGGTGTTACAAAATGAAAGTAGGTGTATATTGGTGTTTGCAACATTTTAGAAACTTGAATACAAACTGATAGAATGCAATAAGCTTGTGAAAGTATTAACATCTTTTTTTAATAGTTTGTGTTGTCTCTAATTGCATGTCAACTAAACTGACAGTGGAGAAATGCTGCGGAGAAGAATCCCTTTGCCATGAATAAAACACATATTTTTTATTAATTGATTAATGTCTAGTTTTTCCCAGAGATTGAATTTAAAATAGTGATCCCTCAAAGTTTTCTAGTAATACAAAGACACAATTTATTACAAACAATGGAGTCCAGCTTGTCATATTTACTGAAATGGTAATGTTTTAAAAAGAGCAGACCAGAATTTAGTTTATTTTTTAACTTTCCATTGTTTACTTAGAGTAAGATTTGAATAACAGAATAAACTGTCACTTTAAAAGGAGGGAAATCAAGGATTCATTGTGTTATAAATTTTGGTGGGAAGATCTTGCAAGGTGCAATAACTGTGATGCAGCTGAGAATAATGGTTTGTTTTCACAGGAACATTTTTACTGAAAACATTTATCTGTATAAAAAAAAAGATTTTTATTGACAGTTATTCTAAAGAAAACTTAAGCATATATAGTTGCTACCAATGCTAGTAATAGCTTCAAAAAATTTATCAGAAAAACACTTTATAAGGCAATAAATATCAGATTAATTTAAATTACACATGCCAACAGTGTGACGTAATTAAATCACATTTGAAAACCTGCTGAATCTCTATAGTGACATAACATGTTTAGAGACCAGCAGAAGCAATACAGAAGAAATGCAGATATATTTAATTTGCTTGTGAAATGGTGCACGCAAGCAAACTGAAGTGTACTGAATGAAACTTAAGCAGCTAAGTGTCTGAATAAAAGTATGATAAAAGCCAGCAAGTAGTCCCTACCTCAGGTGGCCAGGACCTATTTACTCTTCTGGTATAAAAAATGTTTTATGCTTGAGTCTCAATGACCTTGCCTCATTTACTACAGCAGTGTGGGTCCTCCTGCTGTGGTGCCTGGGGTCCTAGAATCAATGAGACACCACAGTAGAGCTATTGTGGTTCTGCACTGCAGCTCATGTATGTGCCTAGCAGGACTCCCATCTGAAAATATATTGGTGTATTTGAATGATGTTTGTTTAGTTTTCAGTAGACAGATGACTACAAGACAGACACTGAGGTGCTGGAGCATGTCCAGAGAAGAGCAATGAAACTGGTGAAGGGTCTGTAGAACAAGTTTATGAGGATCAGCTGAGGGCACTTTGTTTGTTCTGTCTGGAGAAAAGGTGGCTAAGGGGAGACGTTATTGCTCTCTACAACCACCTGAAAGGTGATTGTAACAAGGTGGGTTCTGCTCTCTTCTCCCAAGTAACAAGTGTTAGAACAGGAGGAAATGGCCTAAAGTTGCACCAGGTGGGGGGGTTAGGTTGGATATTAGGTAAAATTTCTTCACTGAAAGTTGTCAGGCACTGGAACAAGCTGCCAAGGGTAATGGTTGAGTTACTGGAGGTGTTTGAAAGGTGTGTAGATGTTGTGCTTGGGGACATGGTTTATTGGTGGATTTTACAGTGCTGGGTTTTATGGTTATGTTTGATGATCTTAACGGTCTTTTCCTGCAAGCATAATTCTACGACTGATGTGATGCTTTGAAATTAGGTTTTTATTTGATGCAAAGACTGACTTCTGTACTGGGAAATATTTTTTAAAATTAGCATAAATTCTGTATATTCAAATCTTTAAAGTTATTTAGTAGGATGTTTAGGAAGGATGGTCACTTTTGGGAATAATTCTAGCTGAAGTAGCTAAGCTCAAAATTTGCATCAGAGTCTATAGTCACAAAGACTTTTGAAGCTCAGTTCTGTTTCAGTGTTTGGTATAGGAAAGGCAAGATGATGAGCTCAAAAATGTATTTGGGAAACAAAAAGTTACAATTATTAAAATAGCCTTTAGATGAGCAAAAGGAAATGCCTGACTAGAAAAGCCCAAATCCTTCCTGTGGTGACTAAGGTTGTTTAGTTGTTTTGAAAATACTGAGGAGACAGGGATTCAAGGATTATGTAAATGATGTTTGTTAAACATTTTGTTTCTGTCAAGGTGAAAGTGGAAATGGAAGTGGCTAACTAAGGAAGGGAGTAACTGAAGCTTGGGATTGTTTTCCATTGCAAGTATTATGCAGGCAATTCATTATGGTAGGTAATGGCCAAGTTTAAAACAAAAGTTTTCATGTTGTTGGCTTTAATACTTTGAAATTTTTAAAAATAGTGGGTTTAGGTGAAGGCAAATGTTTGAAGAAAAATGTTTTTCTATTAAGCAAGAGCTTTGGTGAAAATTAGCTGCTGTCTCTTATGAAAACTATAAAATATTCTGTTTAAAGTAAAATATATGTCTAGAGGGGACTTACTCCATCATTGAGTCCTGTCACCTGCTCATATAATTTTCATGTTATTCTTTAATTTACTGTCAAACAATTACATTGTATCTCCTTTAGCTGGGAAGTTGTTTCTCTAGCAATTAAGAATCTTCTATGTCTAACCTGAATTTACTGTGTGAATGTATTATATCCATTTATTGGTGCAAACTGTGGCTTATCTTACATTTTCCCATCCCTAGTTATCTACTGCAGAATATTTATTTACAGCAGATATCCCATCTCAACCATCATCTTGCTAATCTAAACCAGTCAAACTCCTTAAGCCGCACTTGGAAAGTAGGCTTTCAATTTCTCTCATGTTTCTTCTGGCCTTTCTGCCCCCATTCCAATTTCAATTTATCTTTCTTATGTCTCTGTTCTTGTGCATGCAATGGTAGATGCGATCTCATCAGTGCGTAGCACAACAATGATAACATTTTCTTGATACATTGCAAAAGCAAAGCACTTGCCTTTCTTTTAGTGTCATTTAGGAAAAACATTATAAAGAAATGTGTTACTGAAGATTTTTTTATTAAAAGTTGCCTTATATAAAATAATGTGCTAAAACAACAGTATCATTTAATAAGAAGATCAATTAGCACTTTTATCTTGAAGAGAAGGAAGGAAGGACATAGGGAAGTAAAGAAGTAAAGCTTTCAGGTAGAAATTAGTTCCTTTGCACAGAAGAGATGGAAGCTGAAAGTTCAGTAAGGGGCTTCCATATTACATGATATAAAAAAGTAAAAAGCTGGTACAAAGCCACTTATTGATTTGTTTGCCACTGAAAGTATTAAATAGGTTATACAGCATCCAAAATTAACTCTTTCAGAAAAATAGTCCATGTACTGTTGTGAACTCCTCAAGGGAATCTTCTTCAGGATTAACAACTATGTTCAGTGAAACCAGAAGTGTGAGAATAGATGTATTGAATGTGAGAGTAAATAACACTGCAGACATTGTAATGACACCATGTCAATCTATGCTAAACCCTAGGCATAACATTTTAAATACTTTGTGTGTTTTGACCACATTAAAAAAAAATTAAATTTAATTAAATCTTGAGGCTTGAGCTTAATCTTTAAGGCTTGGGAAAAAGAAGAAAAAAAACCCAACAAAACAACTCCTAGTAACAAACCAGGAAATAACAGCTCAGCTCAAGGAGAGATGAAGTTGTGTTACTTTAGAAGTGAGGAGAGAGCAGACGCATACTGAATGACATACCAAACTGTTTTGGGAGGGTTATAACTTCCTCTTATTGCAGTTTTTTCTGTTATGATCTAAGTAACCATGTAGGAGTGACACTCAGCTCGAAAGGGGGAAAAAGTTAAGAGTTTCAGAAGGGGTGAGTTTAGCTCCAGTAGGCGTCACTAATGGGGTATAATTCAGTTCTCAGAAGGACAAGTATGATGTGCAAGTTTTCATTTTATGGTTGGGCTGAATTATCATGTTGCCAGTAACAATATGTGGAGATCTTTCCCAGCCTCAGCTGGAGTAAATCTTCTTCCCTTCTTTCCCACAAACAAAATCAAACTTGGGGGTAAGAGACTGAAAAGAAGTAATCAATATTTGTCCATATTTTTGATAGTTCCCTTTCTTTCCCCAAAGTCGCTGAGCCTGTGTATCGTTCTTTAAATGTTTCCTTCGAAGTCTCTTTTCATTTTAGGAGCTTGTGGTGTTACAAAGTAAAACTGTTAAGTATTCGCAACTAATACTAATTATTACTAAGTAATTTTATTTTGTTCTCTCTTTTTTTTTTTTTTTTTTGTTCATTTAGTTCCTTCAAGTTCCCTGTACAATACTCAGTGCAGTGTCTAATGACCTTTAATAGCACTAATCTGCTCATCAGGGTTTTCAGAATAATTATTCTCAGGAGTCACAGAACATGAAGCATGCATGTTGTAACTCCTTTGTTTTTTTTTCCTCTCTCTCTCTTTGCTGGCAGCATGTAAAATCACATTCCCACAGCACTATTTAGTGTCTGGTTTAATTTCTCAAAGTGTATCTGGCTATCTTCTTTACTAGGTTTTTGCTTACCTGTGTGATGATCCTTCATCAAAAGTCTTTATAAAAAGTTAAAGTATTTAGATAAACTTTGCTGAAGCTTGTGATGAATGAGTTAAGTGCATTAAGAAAGGAAGGAGTTACTAATATGCTATACACTAGTAAGCATAGATCTGACCTGTATATTAGAATGAGAAAGAGAACTGCTTATACTTGATTATCTTGCCCACTGGCAAGCGGCTTTTTAAATTGATAGTCTCTAATTGTGATTTTTATTTATCTCGTATGAAAGTGATCTATTGTTTTAGAAGTGTAAAAATTAAAGTGAGTTCAGACCTATATTGGAGTGGATACTGCTGTGAAAATACCCTACCTACCTCTGACAATAACAGAAAGTAGTTCTATTCAGAATAGGGTGAAACTGGGACTCTCTTTTTCCCCCCTTTTTTTCTTAAGTTGCCTTATAATCAGTAATATTTTTTTCAAAATGTTATTCAGCAAAGGAAAGAATTTATTGTTTAGTTTACTCTTAACTTATTCTGTGAGGAAAATAATGTAGCCAAACCTATGGACAAAGGACTAAATCTCAAGTCCTCTAAAATTAATTTTATACACAGACTCTTTACAGACAGCAGGAACTTTTCCAACTAAAGATGAATTAGCAATCTATGATTCACTGCAGGTTTTCACATTTACATTAAAAAATTCTCTCCTCACAGTTTTCAGAGCTGTTGAGTTTCCAAAAACTTTACGTAAGTGGGAGCTAAGTCATTTCCTTTACATTTACAAGGAGATCTTCCAGGGATTGAATTAGTGAAATACTGTAATATGTAGTGTTGTACAACATTTTTATTGAGTAGTATGAAATGTTCTCATTTATCTCCATCTTGGTAATTGAAATGACAAATTTCAGTCTTACCATTATCCAGTTTATATCTGTTAGTCTAAGAAGGCTCAAGTGAGACAAAATAAAAGCCTGTGTAATCCAATGTGCTCTCTCAGACAATGGCTAATTGTGAATGCTACAAGAAGGGCAAGGTAAGAGCATAAGCTACTACTGTGGCTTCCCAGAATATTCTCCTGGAATCCAGTAAATTGTATCTCAGGGAATTTCTCCATAAGAAATAAATTTTTACGTGTTCCCATTGAAATAACTTTTCTTTTACAAGTATGATGTGTGACTTTTTAAGCATCTCCAAGCTTTTAAACAATTTTGATGTGCTTATTAACCATTAGCTGCTTATAGAAGTTACTTTGTTCTGAAGCTGTCACCAGCAAGTTTGATTTGATGTTATCTTGTTCTTGTATTGGTAGACTGGAAAATAATTTCCTATTTTCCATGTCTCTTATGGTATCTCTATCATATTTCAACATGTTTCAACTCTTCTAGTGAATGGCTTAATAAGACGTTTCTTGTCCAGAGTCTGTGCAAAAAGCAGACTTCTCACTCTTCATGTGTTTGGGGGAAGCAAAAGGATTACTGTGAATGTTTATGCCTTTAGCAAATTGATGCTCATTGCCATTTTTATTTTTTTTTGGCCGTATCTTTTTACATACAATCATCCAAAAGGTATATTTCTGCAGATTTTCGTCATGTGGACTCAACTTTTAGGATTCCTTCACAGCCATACATTAATTTTTTTTTCCATATGAAAGAGTACTGAATGCAATGTGAAAATTTACTCGAGTCTCGAATTTTGTAATCCAGAACAATATTTAGACATTTAGACAAAAAGAAACCCCTTGTATAGCTGTTTTCCGAGCCAAGATGCAGAATTTCACCTTAAAGGATTCAACCTCCAAAGGAGCATAGATGAATCTCAGTGATTTTCATTCAGATTAGCACTACTATTAATTTCTCTGCAGTTTTTAATAGGTACGTGTACAGCCTAGATTGATAATACTGTTGTTATATCTGAATGTGACTTGTCAGTGCTAAACAGAATATGAAGTGCTACAGAGACACAGTCAGACTTAAATAGGATCCCCATTGCTCAACAATTATTCTATGACCTAAATACAGAGCAAGGCCTGAAAAGAGAAATTTTGCTTCCTGTAATTAGCTTAATTGATAAACTGTGTCACTGAAAACTTAGAGCCATAATAGAGGAAAAGAAGACAGATGGTCAGTGGTTAATAAGAACATAATTTTTCATGGTGGCCACTATGAATTTGCAAAAGTGTGGCAAAGGCAAAGACCTTTTGGGAGGAAAGTGTTTGGCTTTTGATGTTTTTTTTGTTTTGTTTTTTAATATAGTATATATACAATATTCTACATTGTGGATTTTCTATAAAGTGGTTGTTACAGCAGAGCTGGCAGTTTGCAATACATTACAAATGCATGCTTAATAAACTAGGGATTTGCCAGCTTATGTTGATTTGACAGGTATTATTCTTGTTATAATTAATTCATTGAAATAAATCTGAAAAATACTACCTTTTTGTGGCAGTTCTGTTTTGTGTCATTTTCACAATAAAAAATATAACAAGGTGCTTATTGTATTTCTCAGTGTTTCCTCTTTATGTTTTTTTAAAGTGCTTGAGAGTAAAAGAGGAGAGGAAATTACCCTTAATTTACCATTTTTTTTAGTTGCCAAATATACAAGCTTGTTGCCATGGAGATCAGTGCACAACTTGGTCACCTGACTCAATGCTGGTAAACACAGCACCTTAATGTTTTTTTGGGTGAATGTTTCACTATATTAAATATATATTAAATAGCTAAATAAACTAAAGGAATCAGGACACATTTATTTTAAGACGCCAAAGAAGTTGCTGATATCCCAACATCTACTCTCAGATTCCACCAGGTACTTCTAAAAGACCTACAGCTTTTGATTCTCTGTTCCTGTTTCTTGTATTTTCTTAGTACCACAAAAGAACTCCTGCCAATCATAGCCCTTGGAGGAGGGCACTGTAAACTGAAAAGCTAATGTAAATATAAATAAACCACATGTGCTGTGGCACTGAAAGAATGGGAATTTAGCTTGGTGTGCAATGCAGAAGTGATTTGAAGTGGTCTTCTTAGGTTTACAGTGGAAGAATAGACTATTATTAATGATTGAGCATCTCAGAGGCAGGCTCTTCTCTTCTAAATCCTATAGCTGATTCAGGGCTCATAGTACTGATTTTTGCAGTGACAGAACTGAGGAACTGACAGCAAGGCTCTTTAAGGTTTTGAGTTTTTTAACTGAAAGTGTGCCCTAATGTCCTGCAATTATGAGCTAATCTCACTTTCTCCTTACATTGTGGGGATTTTTACTGAGCAGTTCACATAGAGACCTGAGAAGGGAAGAAAATCCAGCTGTGCTACTTTTTCCTTCCAGTTAGTTGTGGAGGCCAATTACCTGCACCACAAGAAAATAGCATAGTGGGAGAGTGGCTCCAGGGATAAACGTAGTTGGTTGTACAAAGGAGGCTTCTCTTCCACATGTATCTCCTCATGTAAAAATCTATAATACCTTGCCTTACAGGTACTTTGCTTCTCAGAGGCTTAACATTTTATCTGTGTAATACTTAATCATCTGTCTTTTATCTGTGCCTTCTGAGCATATTTTAATCCCATTTCCCTGGGAGCATAATGTAGGGAAGGAAGTGATCTCACTCTATGTTAACTGTTGGTGCAGACTGAGAGAATTCAATGGCTGCAATGTTCATGTTCACAGGGACTGTATTTGCGACTCTCTTTTGCGTACACTGGGAATCAGGGAGGGACTTTCCCTGTCCTTTCCAACTAGACTGTGTGTGCACTGATTTTAAAAGAGAAATCATGTCAGAATCTCATGGTATTTGGATTATATCTGCATCTTTTATGGCCAGTAAAATTTCTCCATCTACTCACAGTATGAGGTTATGTTCCTCATATTGCTAGTTGACATCATATTCAGAAGTTCTGTCCTTTTATCTTCCTAGCTCAGTTTGTCTCTAATATGGATGAGTAAGCTGAGTTATGTCTTGTAGAACTGTAGGCTGTATTGCAGTTGAGTGGTTTTAGCACATCTGTTTTCTTTGAATGCAAAAGGTTAATTTTGTTTCAGTGTAGATTGAATCTGCATGCTGACCTTTACAACTGGAAAAACAGATAGGATCATAGTTTAATTAACCTCCCAAGTAGGATACATATTTGAAACATACTGAAGAAACCCTATGGTCTATGTTCTACTGGGAGCCATGTAGGGATAGTGGATCATTGATATCCAGAATCGTTAGAATTGTCCAGAATTAGATGGAAGGAAAAGTGATAAAGCATACAGCTGAGCTTGGAAAGAACTAATGTAAACTGAAATGGGAATATTGAAATTACAACTTCATACTCTGTCTTCATTGTGACATTGGAAGATTAGAGAAGATACTGAATTTGTCACCTTCTCTATTGACGTTTTGCCAAGCCTGTCCTCTTTTCCACCTCTCTGTGGTAGCATTCCATGGACCTTCCAAGGTATTGTACAAGTTCTGTGGAATTAAGATTCTGTGTGTACGAGTTTTAAAACAAAAGAAACTCTGGAAGCAAGTAAAGAAAAAAAAAATCCATTTGCATCAATCTTTCCTTGATCACTCAGAATTTGTAATAAGTTAAATGCTTAATAAGAAAAATGAGGACTGAAAATTAAATCCTTAATCCTTTCTCTGAGGCTCTTCTCTAATAATTTTGTCTCTACTACCTCAGATTGTGAAAGCGAGGCCTCTTTTTCTTGTTTATGGCAATAATTCAGTTTGAGCTGAAGATGTTTCTGAGATCTAAAAGAGAGTCACCTGAATACCATCTGCATTTTTATAGCTGTATAAACCAATATTTACCAGTTGGGAGGCCTGGTTCCAAAAAATATGAAAGATAACATGTTGCTGAGCATTATATTGCAAAGCGTGGACCACTAACTGAGATGAATGAGCCAGATCTTCAATAGACCTGTTTCAAGTTGACACTGTCTAAGTTACTGCATAAATACCTGCTTCAGATACAAGTGGCAGAATATTCTCTATTTTCTTAAAATAACATAATTGTACTTGAAGTCCTTTATGACGTGGACTATTGGAAATCCGGAATTGCCCTGAAGACTAAAAATCTAGAGCATTTATCACACTGAAGACCTACTATAGTGAAATAAGAGGAAGTGTGGTATCTATTCAGAAAATGGCAATAGTGATTTGAATGTAATTTCACATTGCATGCTCTGACTAAGAATAGCAGGGTTCCTTTATGAGAAGGCACAGCAGAGAATAGAATGGAATCATACATGCTTCATTGTTGCCTGAAGTAATGGGGAAAAAAGCAAAGCCAGAATTATTAAGTGATATCTAAGACAGTAATTAAGATGTTCCATGAATAAGGGACTAGAGAATTTCAATGGTTCTTTTAACAGCTAGAGTCTTTGAAGACAGACACACATAAATGCATAGAATATGGTTTGTGAGTACTCAAGTCAATTGTAGTGTCAGACTGTTGCTCCCAACACATTATTCTAAATTTTATGCTGTAATTAACAGATATTAATAAAATAAATATAGTCTAGTCTGTATTTTGGTAACTAATTATTTGTAGCCACTCTGAAAGTTTGAATTATTGTCTGTCCTAATTGTGCCAAGGAGTTTTTTTATTAGGGATGAAGATCTGACTGGGAGGAATTAACAACTGCCTGCAATGTTTCTGCCTTATAGCTAATCAGAGATCTTCTCAGAGCCACTTCTTATATTTCAGTTCTACTTTTCTGTTCACTTTTTAGACACATCATTGGAAATTGTGCTGTCAACAGTAAAATCCTACCTTGCCTAAGCTAGGGTAGTTGTTTGTCTTCCCCAGGACAGTCTTCCCATTATCTGTTTTCCCCAGACTTTGTCCTTGTTTCACACTCAGTGTTCCTCTTTCCATCAGAGAGATTTCTGTTACAATGCAAGAAGGAATAATCAGTAATCAGTGTGCTGTGCATGTCCATCTCTCAACACATCTTTGAGACTGAAATAGGTAGGTCATGTCTGTCTGGGAATAACAGACCTGTAGAAAGCTTCTGCCATGAATATGTATGACTTGCTGGCCACGTCTGCTAAGAAGTAGGTGTATACTGTGTTCCACATTTCCTTTTACTTGCATTATTTTAAATGGAAAATAGGATACAACTTTAGCTTTTTAATTACACATTAGGGCAGCTATAAAGAAAAATACAAAACCTTTTATACAATAGTTTCCCTCCATCCCTTGATTCATAAATTAATATATGGCAATAGGTACACATGAATTCTAAGAATAAGTGAAATTTAATTGTAATTTCTGCAGCATCTTTCCTGTAATATATACAGTGAATATTTCAGAAGGTAGAGGAAAAAATAATAGTTGTGGTCCGAATCCTCAACCTCACTGTTCTAAAATTTTCCCGATGAGGATAACTGAAATGGGGATCTAGTCTTTGTCATGGAAGCTTTTCAGAGTATCTGAGTAAATGGCACATTTCTGGGTTCATGCAATAACAAACCTCTCTTCATTGCAGCTGCTAACGTTTTATGAGAAGACTGGATAACCTGAGAGGTGCAAATCAGACAAAGCTTGCCTGTAAACAAAAATGATAATTTCTCTAATATAGATCTCTGATAGCATATATGGAGACTTTACTGTAGGAAAATCTGTATTACTTTGATTGTGGATCCCATTGTTTATGAAGGATGGTGATCACTGGATCAAACGACTTGGAAATAATATTTGAATGAACTTCAATATTAGTTCTGAAGCAGAGAGAAGTACCTGTGGATGCATATTTTGACTTGGAGCTGTTTTTACTCCAAATATTCTATGCATTTTAGTGTGAATAGATGGATCACTCCACAAACTTTTCTGTAGAGCTTGGTTTGATTGATTTTTTTAATAAGGATTTTGTCATTCAGGCACTCAAGTTCACCTTTTGCTTCAACTTTTAAAGAGGGAGGAGTTGAAGTGTTCAAATTTCTGTTGAAACTCACAAGCTAAGTAATGACTAAACTAATGGGTATATAATTTAGATTATAAGCCCAAAACTGTTTGCTTAGCTATTAACCTCAGTCTAACCTGACCACCAGATTTCAACATCAGTTCTTTTAATCCTAATATTATCTAATTTCCTCTGAGCTCTACTAGTCTGCTTTCATTTCTGTTATAGAGTTGGAGATCCTTGAGATACAGGTTTCCTGCATGTTAGAAGCCAGGCATATAGTCAGTGTTATTTTCTGCCCAGTTCTGTTTCCATTATTTTTTTCCTTAGCATTATCACTTAGGTTTTATGGTCAATAACTTGATTATTTATAGCTTTGCACCTGTTCTTGTTGCAGTTGAAATCAGTGGGTTTAGGCTGAATAATTAATCAAATTGGCTAATGAAAGATGACATCTGTACTTTAAAGGATTTAAATGCTTGGGTAGCCTTTAGGGGATGAGGGAAAATGCCATTCCCTTTCATTTTCCCTTCTATTTGGAGGGGTTAAAGTGACACTGAAGACATAAAACTTGTAATCAGATAAGAAGTGTAAAAAATGTGATATTTTAGCATCCAGCACATGATCAAATAATGTTTTATAGCTCTATTGCAATTGAGGCACTTTGTGTATTTAATTAATCTTTTGTCCTTTGATAAATATTTGGCTGTTAGACAAGTTCTTGGCTATTCAGAGTCTTTCATCTCTGGTATTAATTGAGTGGAATCCATCAGGTCACAATAATTGGCAGACAACAAAGTGACCTCTAAATTCTGGCTTCTGAAACAAGTTAGTTTGTCTTTTCGATTAAAAAAACCCCATGCAGTCAGACTTAACAAAGAGAAAACTGTATGCATATCATATTATGAATTAAAAATCTCTATTACATGGTACACAGATCGTGTTTACTTGTTTGTAAAAATAAAAAAAAATAAATCTCTCCATTATTCCTTACAACTATTTGCTGAAATTTGTGTACTGACCACCAAGAGTGTTCATATATGAGAGGATCATTGCAAAGATCAGACATTTGGGGAAACATCCTGAAGAATGAGGAACGGGTGCCACCCCAAAGATCAAAAATAAAGGGCATTCTGACTGATAACTGAAGAAACATTGGTTGGAGTTCAACATGGTGATGAAAAAAGCAGGTCCTCTCTGCAGCCTTTCTGAGAGTCTTATGGAAAAGTAGTTTCACAGTGTACTGGGAGCTTTGGAAAACAGTAGGTATTGTACTAAAGTTCTATCATGCTGTGTAAGATAGAATGAAAAACCGATCTTTATTGATCAAAATGGATGGAAATAATTATAAACATTATTTGTAAATTATAGTAATGTGTAAATGGTAGAATCATATAAGATTGGTGCAGTGAAATTTGTTGGTTTGCGTTTCTGTTCATTATAGAAGAGACAAAACGATCACTTGATGTCATAGTGAATAGAATTCTGTTTTGCTTTCTTACTCTATGTCAAACCCATTTAAGGAGGGTAATACAGTGTGAAAATAGGTGATAATTAAACATTTGGTTTGTTTTCTGTTTGAAACCAAGAGGTGTACAGTGACAGATGTGTCTCACCTATGTAGAAATAATAAAACAATGCTGAATTGGCAGTCATACATTAGCAAAACAGTTTGACAAAGTAAAGCCTGCAGACTGTTCATCACATTTGTATTTTATAGGGAAAAAAATTGCTTGTCTTCATTTTCTATAGCTGATAGCTGAATAAAAAAAGGTATAAAAATAACATATGCAATTTTCCAAGGTAAAGTGTCTTTATCAACAACACCCAAACACAAAATCTCCCTTAGCATGTCTCCAGTAATAAATTACTGTAAATCAAGTATTAGTGCAATCAATCAGGTTGTTTATAATTGCCAGGTAATTTAGACATTAGCAGCCAAGTAGCAGAAGGAGATTTCTTCATGTGGAAATCTATCACAGATTATATTGCTTTGATTAAAGCAGGGAGATGGTAGATAGAAGCACTGTAGTTAAACATTGATACAATAATGAAAAGCTCTGTATTTTTGCTGATTTTTTTCTAAATAACAGTGGAAAACACAAAGCTTAGTAAAAAGTTTGTAGGCCAAGATTTGTTTCTAAATATGACAAGTAAATCTTACATAGACACTGTGTCAGAGAAGTTAAAGCCTTGTATTGAGTGTCAATATTTGACCAGTTCTCTGGTGAAAAACTAGCAGTAATGAATTCCTGCTATTAGTCTCCCTCCATGTAGGTTACTTTTTTTACTCTAAAGAACTAGTACTTTTTAATGCCTCTGTTCATAGAGAATATTTTACTTCACACATGGCCCCATATTTTGATACCACGGGGAAACCTCTTTCCCCTGCTTTTTTTTTCGTTCTGTCTCTTTTCCTTTGTGTTTGACTATTTCTTTTTTTATGTATTTAATTTTGTAATATTTTCTTCGGTTGTAATTAATATCATCCCTCTTTGCATTTTTTTTTGTTTAATGCCATTTGCAAATACTGTGCTCTCCTTAATCATAATTGTTACCTTGATCGTAACAAGGTATGTCATTATGGTATAGACTAGCAGCTTCTTGATTTTTAAGTTCCTGTGCTTTTTCCCTGTAACTTTTTGAATAAAAAAGTAGTGGCACATTTCACTTGTCCAATATCTATCTTTGCTTCTTTTAATTTTTTACTCTGTTGTCAGTTTTGGATAAAGACAGGCATCACTTGTATCCTATTAGATAAGTGCTACTAGAAATTATAATTTTGGCAGACTTTTTTTATTAATTTATTTTTTTTTCTTCCTTCCATGAGGTATAAGCTGAAGACCATAGGCAGCTAATTGCAGTAGATTTTTTCATGCAGTGTTGTTTGATGCTTGCTGTTGTTCATGTTCTGTTCTTGCATTCAGTGAGGGAAAGGAACTGAATCGAATCTGGACTGAATCCAATGGCTCCTCTTGGCCTACAAGTGCAGAAGAAAACTGGAGCCACTCCCAACCCTCAGTTACTGGTTATCTTAATTGCAGTAGGGACAAGTTCATGTTGCTCCTAGAAAGCAGGAGATATGAACGAGCAAGACTCTTTGGCTGCTGAGAATGGCTTCTTTGTTGTAAGACTCTTGCTCACACTTACATGATGATCTTATGAGATACCAGATTTTAATTTTTTCAGTTTGTCCCTTTATCCTCATTCTCATTAATATTAGGCATTACCAGGAAAAAAAAATAAATATTAAAAAATCCAATCAAAGCTTCTGGCTAGCTTCTTATCTCATGATCAGTCAAGGGCAGCTATGTATCACACATTGTTTGCTGATTTGTGTTGAACTTTTTTCCAAATTCATGACGGCTTCATTTGTCATTTTGGCAATGATTTCTAGGAACTTTTCACTTTTGCTAAGTACAACAAAGTAAATTCTGGCTCTTTATGTGAGCTGTTACAGGAATTGCACTTCTGTCAAGTGAGTATTTAGTTTGTGTGGGTTTTTTACTGTATTCTCTGCATGCCTTTGCTGTGCTTCAAGGTTGGTGTAATGCTGGATTTTTAAATTTTTTTTTGTTTTATGTAATGGTGTATTTCTTCCCATGTTTAAAGCAGTTCTGACCTTGTACATCTGTGCAATACAGAGAAAGTAACTGAATGTTGTTGTTGTGTAACATGGAAGTTGTCCGTGTAATTGCAGGTAAAAGCATCACTATGAAATCCTTGTATTGCAACAGGAAGCAGGGTGTTGACTCATCCTGGCCTGTGGTGGAAATTGGTCTGAGCATCATTAAATTGTAATTAGCATGTTCAGCTCAAAAGGATAGTGGATCAGATTCTGATGTATTTATCATGCTTATTAGCAGCTTATGCTGTAAAAAAGCTCCTACACTCTGTCCAGTGGCACTGTTGTGGAGTAAGATAGTGTAAGACATGAGAAGAAAGGAACCTAGCCCACTAGAGATAACAGTGCAAGAAGCAGCTGTAAGTAACACACTTTTGTATTTTGGTGCTGTGCAGTTGGTTGCATTCCTTCTCAGAGGAAAAAAAGGTGAAGAATAAAATAACATCCTAAAATGTTGAACTCCAAACCTTCTTGCAGTCAAACTAGTGGCATGAGATTTTTATGGTTTTACATGCTGCTATTCTGGCAACAAAGATATTTTAGTTGTGAAATTAGTAACAGAGCATGTGACAAGTAAAGCACCTGTACCTTATTCTTCTGGAAGGTTACCTGACAGCCCGCTAATGTGGGAATTTCTTGATCATTCCTATGTACTTTTCTACCCACATATAAATATGGAATATGATTTCCCTCTGTGCCTCCTTCTCATAGAGAAAAAAGGTGTACAAGTACAAACTGGCCAGGAATCAAGTTGTATGGTCTGTCAGTACATATATTGTCATTATCTTCTTGGCATACATAGTCATAAATAAATATGTAAATATGTATTTGTTTTAATAATTTAGACCCCAACATGTGATACTGTGAAATAGCACTTGAATAATGTGTCAATAGCTGCACTGTGGGAGACAGTCTTATCCTGGTAACTAGGAAAAGAACGAATATATATACATGTCTATACATATTAATACATTTGTAGATAGATATTATATGTGCTTAGATGTTTATATATGTATACACACATGGACGTGACATAGTTGATGTGAATAATATAAACTGCTGTGGCATTCAGAATTTAGTGTTTGTCTCGAACAATCCAAGAGATAAGTGCAAGATATCTGGTGTGTGTCTTGTGACATCTGAGAAAGAACATCTGTTGATGGACTCTTAGGGAGCAGGATGCTCCCCTGCAATAAATTAAACCTGTGGTGTCAGTCGTCTCATCCTCCCCTTCGTTATGCAGAGATCAGCAATTATCCCAAAAAGGACTCAGCAATTATCCCAAAAAGGACTATCTGCAGGCCTTGACTCGGGGCCATACCTACCCCCCCTTCCTATCTCAGAGGAGCACGGAGAAGATAGGAGTTTTTCCTTACTCCGGAAAGAAAAGTGGGGGGGCAGTGGGCAAGAACTGTATAAAAGTCTGGGACTCTATGGGTGCATTGGAAGTACTTTTCCACCAGGAACCACTTCCCCACCGACGACATCGCTGCACCGTGGGTGGTAACTATGCTCTCTCGCTTGCTGTCCTCTATCTCTCTGCTTTCTCCTCTCTTTTCTGTCTCTGTTTTCCTGCCTGTCCTATTCGCTCTAGGGACCTTTGCTTTGTTACTCTAATAAAAGTTTGTTGTGCATGTGACATCTGACCTCATTTGCGTCTTAATTTCACCAGTTGGGATCACCTTTATGAAAAATTGCCACGTGTCCGAATACCGGATCGTGACAACTGTGTATCATACTATATGTATTTTTTAATATTTTATTATTCTTTTTTTTATTATCTTAATTAAGGGTTGCATCCACATTTCAGTCTGTAATATTCCCAGTGGACTTTTCTTCTGTGAGTTGGCACTTTGAACCCAGCTGTATTTTGGTATGGAAAACATTCTGAGTTCCACAATAAAATTATGCATGATGCCCAGTAATTACACAACATGTTTGTGTTAGTTAATTATGGGCACTGTAGTTTTTCTTTATCAGTTAAAGCAAATATTGCGTGCTTTGTGTGGTATAGAATTCCAAGCTTGAGGACTGGGTGCAGATGTGTGAAGCAGCACATTGCACCACAGGGTTGTAAAGGTTAGGACCCACAGAAAAGATAGGCAAAAGATTTTGTGGAAAAAAGGGTGTTTTTGAGGCATGAGTTGGGTGTTTATGTGTGTGACAGAAGTTGTTGCTTAAGATTATGCAGTGAGCTGAGATACCATGATTAGTTCTTTGTATTGTTGTGCACTCTTCAGAGAGATGAAGAGCAATCCATCAGCAAGCTGCCTCGGTCAGACTGAGGAATGCTCAGAGACAGTGCAGAGCAAGAGGAAACTAAAAGAAAGAAACCAGAAAAATAGTTAAAGTGCACTTTGCTACCCAGTAAGACTTATAATCATCAATTGAAAATATAGTGCAAGTCAGAAAGCAACCATCTGTTCTACCACTTTCCTTCTTAGAATGAGAGCCCGAACTGTCCACAGCAGTATTTTAGGAATTTGTTACTACTACCTTGTGTATTCTCTTGCTTTAATAAAAATACAGTTTGATATCAATGTAAGTCACATATGCAAATTGGAAAAAACTGTATCTTTAAGGAAGTTTAACAGTCTTAATTTTTAGCTGATAACTGGAAAACAAACAAACAAACAAACTAAAAATCACACCCCCCAAAAAAAAACAAACAAACACCAAAAAAACAACAGAACAACAACAAAAAAATCGGTTCAAGGTCCCAGCTTTGAGGTGCAAGGAGATTTTTAGGTGGTGGTTTACTGAAACAAATAAAGATATTTACATATAATTTTATTTTTAATTATTTTAATTTCTTATTACAGCCAGAGTTGGTTTCTTGGGATGATGTGTCGGGACAGGCACACATAACATTCGTCTCAAAGCAGTCTCATCAATGTGTCATCATTTGAAATTTCATGGTTTTATTTCTTCTATCTTCCCCTCATAATTTATATTGAAGGTTGAATTCCATTTTCAACCTTGTGAATGATATTGGTAAAACTGAATTCTTAGGAAATTTTTAAGCACAGACTGGCTTTTCTTAATATTCCAGTGGAAAAGTTACAGAAACTTGTTTCTCTACTATTGCTATTTTAAAGAGGTACTTGGATGAGTGTTTACAGGATGTAACTCCAAGATAGAAGACATGAAATATTGGTGGCTCAGACTGTCTGGAAGTAAGGAGGGGCATTCCAGTGTGGTTTTTGGACTATGTAATATGACATGCAACCTGAAAATCTTATACCTGTTGTGGCCTGGAGGAGTATTGAAGGAAATGTTTTGCTGTTTTGTTGACTGGAAGAAAGAGTCTGAAAATTTTAGCAGATCTCTGAATATTTTCATTTTACTTTATTGAAGGGCCAGAACTCTCTATGTATAAGTTTTGAAAACTCACTCAGAGAGATCAAGAACCCTAATTATAGATATTAAGTAATTTCTGATGAGAAATGTAAATTCTACAAGGCAGATGCTACTTCCTTTGAAATAATCTGTTTGGAATGACATGATAAGACATTTCCCTGATGCACAAAACTATTTATAGATGTTTGAACATACATTTATTTGGGTATAACCTTTCAAATGTAAATTAATATTGATTGTGTGGGAAAAAAATATCTTTTTCTTACCATTTAGCAACTTGTAGGAAAAACATTCTTCAATAAAGGTAGTTTCTCTTCACTTACAGTAGGAAAGGGAATCAGTTATTCTTAACAATGTGAATACTTTGTAAAGATAAACTACTAAAATAGAAGCACATAGATGTTATTCAAGAACACATTTCAAAAGAGATTTTGCCAAAGCTGTTCGTTCTTTGTATGAGCAGTCATGGAAGTTCAGTGTGAACCTGAATGAAGAATTCTGTCTTCGATATATGCACAGTTATTCAGTACAACATTTTGTGTTTTATTCATATGCTCTTCAGGCTAAATCACTGTGAAATACCCAGATGTGGAAATTATTATTAAATCTATTTATTTTTCCAAAAACTGTAGAGCCAGCACTCTTTCTCTCAACTTAGACCATTCAGTTTATGAGTTAGTATTTTCCAGAAAGTGGATGCTGAGAGTTTTCAGCTAGAGAGTTGTTGAGCTTATTGTAGCTAAAGTGAAGGAGGTATGTGCCATAGTAAAGAATGAATCATATAAAAAGCCTAGAGATCTGTAGTCATGAAACCTGTTCTGGAAATGCGTCTTGGCTGACAGATGATTAAAATAAGAGTACTCAAGTTCACTACACTGTCAGAAAATACAGAGTATTTCTTTAGTCCAAGTGGTGGAGGATAAAGGTTGCATAATCTTAGCAAGGAGTTTATTTCTAAGCGCTGAAGGGGGAATTAATTTCATGGGTCCATAACTTCTGCTATTTTGAGGTCAAAGCAGAGATTCTCTGAACCAGCATATCTAAAGCGTATTTTCTGTGGATATAAATTAAGACAATTGAAGCTTTATTTAATGTTTTCTGAAAAGGATAGGCAATTATTCATTTATTACCAAAGCTACAGTGAATAATATATCACAGGAGTAATATTCAAATCATAGAATACTTCAGGTCAGAAGGAATAATTTGGTTCACTTCCCTATTCAAAGTGGTGCCAACCTCAAGGACAAGATGTAATAAATGAGTGCATAACTTGGATAATTATTTTTTTTATTCTTCTTCCTAAACAAAAAGAAACTCTGGCACAGAAACCCATAGGTGCTGAAGTCCTGAGAATTAACTAATATGGTGGAATAAAAGGGAGACTGATATATGGTCAGGAAGTTCAGTGATGCTGGTTTTTAGAGAGCAAGTCTGTGCCAGTGAAGACAAAGTAAAAAGAGAGATAAATTCAGTGTATTAATATTTGCAGTGCAAAAAATTGATGATACTGAGGGATAGAACAAAAACATAAGCTACCACTAGTCTGAAGGAAGAGACCTACACCAGGTATATGAAACAACAAGTAGGTTTGAAACTATTTTCATATGGATATGCTTACTGGGTTGAGATTGAATCAGCTTTTTTAGTATGGAAATATCAGTGTTTTTTCCTAAATGTTTGCCAACAAATTGCCTGAGGTGTCTTTTTGGTCATTTTTGCCACTGCAAAACTGTTCTGTGCTACTTCTTATTGGGCAAATACTGACTTCTAGACTGGACACATGCATTAATGGAGTAGGAAATTTAGCCTTTTTTAATTGGCAGCTTCTTTATTTTTCTATAGTTCTTTAAATGAAGAATCAGTAGAGATGGGTCATAGTCAAGTTGAAAGACCTTTATGGGCATGTGCGCATTAAATTATTATTGTACGTGCCTGCTGCAGTGATGCATGCAGTGCAGATAAAGCTGCACAGGTGAAAGTTCTACTTTGGGTTTTGTCCCCATGCTCCCCCAAGTAGGCTATAACAAACCTGCACAAATGGTATCTAGTTCAACCCCTTCTGGGTGAGAATCCATCTGGTTCATACAAATATTTCACCTGAGTGTTTGAACCTATGATCTCAGTGCTGAAAAAAATATTTCCATTGACCTCCAGAAGATACAGATGTTTACCAAGGGGAACCAGGGGCACTGTTTCTGAAATATCTTTTACCTTTTTCTTTTACCTAAAATTTCTTTAACCTTCATTTACATTGTAAATGTAAACATTTACATTGTAAATGAAGATGAATATGTTGTTGGGGCAGTGTAAATACTGAACACATTCTTGAACCACTGCTTTGGTTCCTCCTCTGGATTACCAGAAAAACAAACCCATTGTGCTACAGCAAAGTAGCTATTCGACATATACTTTATTAATGGATCTCAGCCTATGGTGTTGGCTTGTGTCTATGTAGTTTTTTTCATGAGCGAGAGGGAATGGAGGAATATGTGGTAAATTGAACTATATCTGTGGCAGTTCATAATTTCTTGTTCTGAGAACATGTTTGGGCAGGAATTCATCTAGTACTGTTTTAATTTTTCTGAAGGGATTAATTCAACTTTTTGAGAAGGCATGTGTCCAGTGTAACTAGGTGGATTTTACTTTTTGTCACGAAACATTCATCATCATACAAGAGTACCAGTTTTCATGAGGAGCTGTGATACATTAATCTTTCATTCAAAATGTTAAAAAAACCCTGCAAAAAAAACCACCCTGTAATGAAGTTCTAAATTAGTTTCTTCTAGAAGTTTTTTCAACTTTTACTGATGTAATTCACATTAATATTGTAATGGTTTATTTGTTGTTTGTTCCAGAGTACAGTCAGTACCCAAAATGAAGAAAAGGAGAGGGAGAGAAACTCTGTACACTCACAAGAAGAGTAGAACTTCTTAAGTAGAATTCAAATGACATAACTTTTTTAATCTTTTAATTTTGGTTTCCAGAGTGACAAATCCCCAGGGCGTTCCACAAGTCGATCAAGTAACATTTCAAAGGTATGTGAAATCTATTTCTTCTGTATAGAATTTAAAGGAAATTAAGTTTATCAAATATAAGACAGAATTTTATCCCATTTAACCATATATGCATATTGTGATGTTATCTTTTTGCTGCCTAACATTATGGTTACTGTGCAAATCTGCCCTAAAGTATAAACATACTATTAGTCATTACTGTACTATGTGTAACAGTAAGTAAATAAGTTGCATTTCTTGCACCTGCTTTCCACAACTGCTTAACATTACATTAAGACGATGGCCTAAGACAGAATTACTGCTTGATTTTTTTGCCCCTGCTCTACCCAAATAATAACTGCAATGTGTAAAGCTCTTTTACTGGGATTTAAGGTTCACTGAAGCCAGGACTTTATATCTAGATGCTTTTTTTTTTTTTTTCTAGGAGACAGAAAAGGTAATCCTTGGGAAATGGCAAAATGTGATTTGTAGTGGGGTTCTTTGTTTTTAACCCCATTTTTTCTGTATCTTTTTGTTCAGATGTGGCTGAAATCTATGCCAAAATGCCAGGATATAAACAGGAGGTAAAAGATAAAATCAAGAATTATTTGAATCACAGCCGAAACCTCTGCCATGTATTATATTTTTATCTAAAGATTAAGTATTTTGCATTCAGTGCAAGCTCAGTATCCTTAAGCCCCTTCTCCACTGTCTGTGGGGTACACACCATAAAACCATTTTCTTCTCAGAGCCATAAAAAAAACCCCAAACTGTGACTATTGTTGTTTGTTGTTGTTTTTTTTTTATTAAGGAAACTAATTATATGTTTGGTTTTGCTCTTTTGCATTAATAAGGAAAAAAAAAATGCAGGGAAAAACATATAGAATATATCTAGCCTGTTGTATGCTATGGCTGAATCTCTTCCTGACATAGAAGCTTGATCATAGTGAGTTGCATGTATTATTTTCAGTAGAGTTTGAAATCTACGTGTATGGTTATATTAGTATTATTATTGTTGTTGTTGTTGTTGTTGTTATTATTATTATTATATGCAGCTCAGGGTGGCCTTCTAGAGAGCAAGATATTGTGGGGGACCATGTCAAAGGCCTTGCAGAAGTCCAAATAAACAACATCCGTAGCTGTTCCCTTGTCCACTGATGTAGTCACTTCATCAATGAAGGCCATTAGGTTGCTCAGGCAGGACTTGCCCTTGGTGAAGTCATGCTGGCTGTCTTGAATCACAAATCAGTATAATAGGTTATACTGGGGACTAGGGTGTGTTTCATATTATCTTGCAGTGACAGAATTAAACCCTGGTTACTAACTATGGCTTTCAAAACCTATCTACTGCAATATTTATAAATATAAACATAAAAATATTGGAAGTGTGAGGTGTGAAGCAGCCTTGCTATGTTTCACTTTTTTTTTTTTTTAACCCTTACTTTACTGTCTCCAACCCATTTCCCATGGTGTTGGTAGCAGAGCCAACTTCTTTGTAAGAGACAGGCTTGTTTTGGATTTCAGAATTATGTGGGTGTGTTTAAATATACATAAATTACAAATTTTACCTTGTTCAGTAGCTGTTTGCTGCTGCTTGGTTCTGTGCAGCATAAACTTTTTAAAAATAAACTTATTATTTATATCTTCTTAAATATTTGCATAATTTAAGACTATTGCTAGTCTGAGAAGGATCTGGTGGATTCATTTTTCTGTTATGGTTAACCAGTGGAACAAATCTTCTGTTTGAATTACAGCCTGTAGAGGTTATGCTTAGATGTTTTTCTGAGGCCGCCTGGTTATGTTAGAATGCTTTCTGGAAGAAATATTTCTAACACATGGTAATTATCTTTCTACATGTTAATTATGATTCAAGAGCTCCTTAGAGAAGGATGCTCTCTCAACAGTAAGATTTGCAATTCTCTGATGAGAACTTTGGGCTTATTTTTCAGTGCAGAGAAGCTCAGGCTTGGAGCAAATTGCCTGATTTTGTTTTGGCTCAATTGCTTCTCAAAAGCCTGAAGCAGGTGTTAGAACACTTTTTATTTACAAGTCTCTGAAGAATCTATCCAATAAAACTCTGCTGAGTTACATCAGGAATTAGTGAGGTGAACATTTTGAAAGATTCAGTGTAATAATATCCATTGGTCTAATTTAGAATATGAAAAACAACAGAGAAAGGAAAGAAGGATTAACAATTGATTTTCCTACATGTTTTTGCAATTTTTATACTGATTTCTTATGTCAGGTTGGGTTCCTCTCAGTAAGACAGAAACAAAATCCAAAAGGCACCAGCATGTCAAAGTACTGCCTGCTAAAGTGTTAGATGACAAGTTTGTTGTTGCAAATTTTTTTATTATTGTTCTGAGCTACTCAGTTTTTATTTTGAAATATATTTCGCTAATTATCAATTAATGTAATATAATATTTTCTCCTTTTGAATGATACATTTCTGGTTTGTCTCTTCCATTCAGATTGATTTCTCTTTCACATTCATGTTTATTCTCTAATTTTTCAACCTCTCTCAGTAAGAGGTGAATGTATGAAGAGTCCTGTGTCACAGTTTGGGTGATGTACACAACTTGAAGCAGAGCTCACTATTACACACTCTGCATTTTTTTTTTAATGGGTAAAACATACCACCCTGTGATACCAAGAGAAAATGCATATCTTCTATCTGAATTAGTGTAAGCACAAATGATAGGTTTCATGGTAGAAAAAGCATAATGGGTCTTAAATGCTCCTTTAAAAAAAAATTCATACCATGGGTTTTTATAGCTTTAAGGAGGATTGCAGTATCTATTGTATGACTGAATCCTAAAGAGCAATTCTATGATTTCTTGCATTTTGCTACAGGGAACTGCACTACTGCAAGTCAATCCACATTTGTTATTCTTATTTGTTATTTTTTGCCAATTTCGCACTCATCATAAATGAGGATTCTCTTCCAGATTGATGCTTTCTTTTTTTTTTTTTTTTTTCAAGGAACTATGTTGCTCTATCCTTTCCAACTGTAGACTCTAGATTGCTGTAAAGAGCAACTGAGAGAAAACGTAGAGCTTTCAAAAAAGAAAATAATCTAAGAAAAAACAAGTCCTTGCTCTTGCACAGAGTAAAATGTCAGCCTTCAAAAGGGCTGTTACAGTGAACAATACCATGTATACAAAACAAGCATTAAAATATGAGTGTAAGTGCTACGCAAGTCATTTAAATTATTATTCTTGCTCATAAACAGGAACATTAATATCAAAGGTGAACACTAACCTGGCACTTAACTCTCATTATGATTCTATTACTGTAAAAAACAATGGCACAAAGTAAACAGTTAGTGAAGAGTATTTTGTTCATCCAAACATAAAGCAAAGAAAGGCAAAAACTGAATTTAGATACAATGGTGTAATGACTTTTTTTCCTCTTAGATGTAAATGTTTCATTTCTTTGTCTAGAGAACACTTTGTGGCTTGTCTGTATAATGTATTCTTTATTTACAATAAGCTTAGCAAAAGGCATGGCTATAGAATTTACCTCAGTCTGCCTGATATTTGAACTTCTGAAAAAAATTGCATTAAATACATACCAGTTCCAGGGGACAACCGCTAGAAAATAATACATTTTCAATTTATTCTTGGACACAATTGACCTGTTTAAAACTCACCTTCTAATGAGAGGGAAGAGAGACGAAATATGTAAGTGTATAAAATGCTACATACAGTTGCACAGATTCTGTTTCATTAAATCACAGTTCTTACCAGCAGTTTGGTGTATACTTGAATGTGCCACATTGCACACAGCCAGATAAAATTGCATATATGTTTGGAATGTGTGAAGTACCGTAAGCTTTATGTGTTTATACAAGCTCACTTTGTGTGTAATGCATATATATAATTTCCACTTCTTTAAAGACATCCCTGAGTTATCTGTGTACTACTGCCCTGTCTCATTCATAGCCCATCAGGCCAAAGGAAGGATGTGATGAGTGTGTGCACTGACATACATATGTACTGGTGGGAGAATGGCAGGAATGTCATATGACTGAAAGCTGTTTAGAGTTTATATAAATATTTTGAGTCTTTTAAGTCTTGCAGATAAAGGGATATGTGGAAACATGCCCTCTTTGGACAAGAAAGTCTAAATTAGGTTCTCTGAATGCTGATGCTAACTACCATTGAACTAAAAGATTACAAAATCCAATAACAAGTAAAGTTTGTGCTTTGTGCTTCACATTTTCTACAGGCTAAATTACATTTAGCTCCTTCCAGACAGTCAAAAGCTGCTGGTCTCAGGGCTCTGCAACTTTTGTGTGAAGACCAGCACAACCTTTATTTCGATCACCTACCTCAGTATATATTTGTTTAGGAAGTACCTAACATTTTGATTAACAAAGTATACAGTTCCTAGAAAGATGCGTCCTTGAAGAGAATCATGAATAGAAAACACTGCATTGTCACAGTACAAAAACTTTTTTGAAGTATAATCAATCTGATGATTCAAAGCTTAGCTATCAGTACTTCCATGGCTTTAGAAAGAGTGGATTTTTTCGTAGAACCTCTAACTTTAAAATTAAGATAGATCAGTAAGACAGGAGAAAAGAAATTAAAAAGCTTATTGAACCTACAAGTCAAAGTTGTAATTACTTTTGTTGGTTTCATTTTTTAAATAGTAGGTTAGAGTTGCCACTGGCGATTTTGATTTTACTTTAATGGAAAGTAAAAAAAAAAAAAAAAAAACACCACAAAAAAACCCACTAAATTTTTATTTTACTTTAAATGGAAAGAAATCAGTGATTTAGATTTCAAACCATTTTATAACAGGATCATATTGTCTTTCAAAGGTGCTGAATGGTATTGTTCCGCAGAATCATAAGAATCATATCCTCTCCTTTCTTCTGTGTTACTTTTCCCTTCATTCCTTCTTTTCAGAGGTGTGGGGAAAGAGGAGAGGAGAGAAAGAAGAGGGTTGGGGAAGAAATGTGCAAGAAAATAGTTTACAAAAATAAATTCTGTGAGAGGAAATGTAGCAGAAATTGAGTTAACAATGCAACGGTTGCTGTAAAGCCATGATCTGAGTGCAAAGCAGGAACTCCACCATAAAGGAACAAAAAAAAAAGGGGGAAAAAAACCCAACAAAACCAGGAGGAAAGCCTCCTCTCCCAAACCTATGTACATAAGTTCCAGTTGCCATCGAGACACACTTTATAAGATACACCTGACTCAGTGCTTTTGATCTTTTTAGACCTAGGAAATTAGGCATATAAAAGTTTATAAAGATGGATGTTTTCCATAAAAAGCTGCATTTTTTTACAAAGCAGAAATTTTCAGATTAAAATACACAGGCTGGATTTCTTGCTGAGCTCACTGCTATGCAAACTGCTTTAATTTTCTATGGTATCCATTCCTTGGTATGCCATTATCTTAATAGGATAGAGTTTCAGCTTTTTCACTATATTGGCTGGTGGAATCTGGAGAATTTCGTCATGCATCACTGATATAAAGCATACTTAGTAGGAGAACAAAGCATTAGTCATATTTCCTGTCTGCTCTATCATCCCTCCCTTTCCTACATCTTTCTGCTTCAGCAGTGTGGTAAGCTGAGCACCTTTTGGAAATGCCTTCTGTGGTGTACAGACCATCTTCTCTTCCCCCACCTAAGACTAAACAACCGTGACACCTTTCTTATTCAGAAAAGAGGCATCAGAGAATTAATTAGCCTTCCTGGTGGTATCTCTGAGGCCATTTATAGCAGCTGTCCATTACATCTGATTTGTTCTTGTAACTCCAGTGAAATAGGAATGCTTTGCACTTGTGGAACGTGTTTTTACTCAGCTTTTCGGTGAAGTCAAAGCCCTTCTTACGAAGTTTCACCTGGCTCATGTTCTTGGACTAGTTTCAATATGCAGTATTAAGCAATAGATGGGCAGTGAGGACTCTCATTTTTTATTATCTGGAAAATTCTATGAGATTCTGAAAACAAAAATAAAGGAAATCTTTATTTGAAATTCTTATTGTTTTCATCAATTGAACTTAATTCTGTGCCATTTCTCTCTTAGCTGCAGGCTTTTAACATGGGCATGTGTTTGTGAAATTCAAGTCCTCTTGTGTCGTATACATGGTTATCATCTTGTTTGTCCTGAAAACTCTGTATTTACCAGTACTCTGTTTGAAAAGCATACTACCAAATTCTATTGAACATATAAAAAATAATTATGGATAAGTGCCCTGTTATGTCACTTGATTAAATTGCCTATCCTTGATGAGAAAGTTCTAAACTGATGAAGACAGCAGAATGTGGTGAGTGGGGAATTTCTCACTATTAGTAATGTTTTTGAAATGCCAAACCTAATCAGCTGGAGTTGGCTTTATCCCTCAAGCATCTTCCTTGTATTGATGATGTAGAGAAATGGGCTGCCTTGCTTAGAAATTAGTTGTCGGACAACTTTTTTATTTACTACTTTGGTATAGAAATCACTTAATGGGTTCATTTTACTATTAAAAGCTATTTAAAAGTAGATAAAAATCAAAATTTGTATTTAAAAGTTGTAGAAACTGGTTGTATGAAACTTGCTTACAGATAAGAATCTGAACTACCCTATGTATAACTTGGCATGTTGGAATTTCTTGCTTTGTTTTTGAAGACTGAATTGGTACATAGGCTTTTTGCCTGCCCAGATGTCGGATTTGCTCCTGATAGGGATTGGGTAAACAATCAAAAAAGCATTAGAGGTTTTTTAAGAATATGATGTACATTATTTTAGAAGGAAATAAACCTTGCTCTAAGTTACGTGCAACTAAACATAACATCTTTATGTCAGAGCAGGGGAACTAGAAAATAAATTTGTCTGAGCAGGGCTGAAACAGTCCAGACCACTTTACAGCTGAGAGTGAAATGAAAGACTTAAGCAATCAAACTGGTAATGTAATTTTTATTTTAAAATAATTAGATTTCCACCTGTCTCCTGTCCCAAATAATAAGTGTAAAAGCTTTTCAAGGAATTTGTTTTAATGTTTGGCTTGATTCCAGCCGTCTTAAGAGCAGTCTAGCTGACTTCCTGCTTTAATAGCTGCTGAAAGTTTCTTTAATTTATGCAGACCTGCTTACAGTTGCTGGGCCAGCTTAGCCGTTCTCCTTATCCCTTCATAGGGTAATGCTTGTGGCAAGGTGACATCAGTCTTGTCTGTATCGCATGGCGATGGCCTTGAGCACTGTGTACGATCGAGCCAGATCTCTATAGTGCACAGATCCTGCAAGGGGCAATGGTACAATCCTGCAGCTGTGAGGAGAGAAAGAAATGGAGACTATGCACAAGGAATGAGTGCAGGAGTTCACACTTGACTCTAGAGCTGATGTCTTCAGCAGTCCTTCATCTGGGGTTTAGTCTGGAGGGATGTTTTTTTTGACATAGCAGAAGCATTCAGCCCAACAATGTGGCTCTGGTGCTGGTGTCTGCATCTTTCCTCATCAAGTAGCTGCACAAATGGTTTAAGGTATGCCTAATCCCTTCAACCTAATCCTAGAGGCTGATGTGGAAAAGGATTATATACCCAATCGTATAGATGTCCTCTGTTTCTAACATGTATGTAAAACTGATTCATATCCCTTCACAGTATGTGTTATTGAAATGTTGCATTTGTAGAAAGAGACGTGAAATACAACAGTTTATTTCACTGATACTTGTCCTTTTTTTCCAGCATTAGGCTGCAGTCATTCCAGTTTTTCTTCTCTGTCTGGTGGCATTGAAAAACTGTTTGAACATTGAGCCCAGAAGCTTTATCAATTAAATTTCTCATTTTTTTTCTTAATTTTCATACCACTAAAGTTTCATTTCATGGAACTTAGTAGTAAAGAATTAGTAATATTTTTGGTGTTGTGACATTAGCTTATCAAGAGATAAAAAAGATTACTTGAATTCTGAAAGCTAGGAGATTATTTTTATGCAAAAGCACTGTTCTTAAGTCTCAGCTGGCATACCATTAAAAATAAAAATGCATAGAGTGGTGACTGATGTTTCTAAAAGATCAAAGCATGAAACATAATGGGTAGGAAGAACATTGAATAGAAGTGAAGTGTCAGGAGGTACTTGCTATATTTATTTATTTTTTTGCTTGAACTATTAATCTTCAAACTAACACCACAAAAAAAAAAAAAAGTCTGTAAAAGGTGAGCTAGAAATAATTTTAATTATAGGCTCTGCCTGTGACTGAATTTGGTTTGCTAGTACAAAAGCTTGAGGTGACAGCCTTTACATCTTTGTATTATATGTACCCTTGCTTAATAATAATTCTTCCCCACAGCTAGTGCATGATCTTGTGGAACTCTTAAACTTGCAGTAATTTGTCTCCAGTTGGTATTGGTGCTCACAGTGGGATACAGTTGCATACTGTAAGATAATGCCCTTATCAGCTAAAGGAAGGCCATAGCATTAAGGATTACTTGTATTGAACCCTCTTCCTGTGATACTATACCTTGTGAGTGATCCTGAAGAATCACAATGCCTTGGATTTAAATTCAGATTCTGTACAGCTATGCTGCCAGTAGATTGTGAGGCAGATTGAAATGGTTTGCTGTTAACACCATCAACATTTATTTTTCAGTGGTAGTGTTGAGCAATTGAGTCTGCAATTTGTAGCAACAACCATATAAGCAAAATGTAACATAGTAAATGAGTTTTATATCTGTCCTGCTGCTTGGGAATGTGATCAGCTCTGTAGAGATGCAGCCTGCACTTTGGTCTTCTCATGCTCATCAGTTTAACATATATGAGCTCTTCGCAAAATCTGATTGCCTTGAAAGCCTTTTAAAACATACTTTAATTTTCTTGCTGTGCTGTCAGTCCACTTAACATAGGTTAGCTTTGTGCTCTTCATCACTCAGCATAATGTCAATGCACTTCACTCCATTTTGAAAAGAATCATCGTGGTTGTTTGATTGCATGAAGTAAAAACATCTTCTCCCATCAGACATTTGCAGTAGATCAAAACCAAATTGAAAATTCAAATGTTGAAAGCTGCTTCCTTAAACAGTGACAAAAAGTAGTCATGAGCAAATGAGAGCTGAAACACTTCAGTCGTACTTAGTTCCACAAATAGGTTTTGCTTTTGGTCAGGCTTCCTGTATTTTGTGAGCTTGCATGTGTTCAACAGTGTGCTATGAACAGCAGCAACAGTTGCTTTAATTTTGTCATCATGTGGCAAAGCAGCAAAATATCTGCAATGTATTTCATGGACAAAGATTCCAAACTGTCTAACTTATTTCAACAGGCAAGCAGTCCTACAACAGGAACAGCTCCCAGGAGTCAGTCACGGTTGTCTGTCTGCCCTTCCACTCAGGACATTTGTAGGTATGTATCGAGAAAAATATACTCTAATCTGGCTGATGCTGGTTATTTGTTGTCTTTATTAAATAATCTGTAGCTCTTGCTTCTGCTTAACACTATTAATCATTTACATAGACTTCAGTTTTCTTTTAATCTCTGTTTTGGTTCTGTTTTGCTTTTCAGTCTCATGTCTTTCTATTAAAATTCGTGTTCTCATTTTCATCCTTTTTTTTCTGATTTCTCTCTCCTTCCACCCATCCTTGCCATTTCCATCCCTTTCCTTTGCTTACTGCTTTGTCTAGATCTACTGCTTTGCATGATTTGTCAGAAGATGAGCTTGAACATGCAACCCCTGTCATGGTGCTGACCCCTTCTAATAGGGAGTCTGGTAAGAAACAAGTAAAACGAAGGTTTAGGCGGAAAAAAGAGACTGGAGACAATGGTGAGCATACTGAAAAGCAAGGAAAGGGGAAAGACTGTAAATTACAACCTAAACCAGAGAGATCGAGCTGGAATGCGTCTGATTCATCATCATCTTCGGATGAGAGTCAGTGGGCTCAGGATAGGAGGAGAGCAAGAGAAAAGGCCAGAATGCCCAGGAGGGGGAGAAGGAACAATAGATCATGTACTAAGGAGGATGAGTCCTCAAAAAGTAACGCTGTTGAACTTGTCACCCTGGGGACAACGGGGAAAAAGAAGCAAGAAGTATCTGACCCCGAGAATCCTACTTTAAATCACCGCAGAAGAAGGGCTCCAAGGCTTAAGGAATCACAGTCTTCAGCATCATCTCAGGAAGCAAGGATTTCCTCAAGGAAATGTGGGAAAAGCAAAGGCAAAAGCTACTACAGAGATCGGCAGCCTACCATTAGACACAGTAGAGATTCAAAGGACTGCTTTGCAGAGACAGGCTCCAGCAGTGATGCTCTGGCAGTCCCAGATAACAGGGCACCTGCTGGGACAGGGCCCCATCTGACTGATGCTGTTCAGAAGCCTCCAGTGTTGTATGATGACTTGTCTGATGATTTTGAAGTATGCAGGTTAGTCCCTAATAAGAAAAGTTTACCATTCTTAAAAGGAATTTCTCACTGCTGTGGGCTGAGTGCCCATTCTCTTGACTGCTTTCTGTCACTGTTTCTCAGTAGTAACCTGCTAGGCAGGCCATAAGAAGTAACACAAAACCTCTGCTACAGAGAAGTTACCATATCTCTATCTGAAAACATACTTCTCTAATTTATAAATGGTAATCCTACAAGGGAACCAAGTGTTTTCCTTAGCTTGATTTTTTTTCATGATGAGGGACATGCCATGTCCTCTGGTAGAATATCACTTTTAAATCTTCAGTCAGAGGCAGAGAATAAGGCCCAGGTGCCAGATAATACAATGGGATATGGAGTTTTTCATTCTCAAGTGATCAGTTCAAATCCAGCTTTGGTCCCTCTTTTTCATTTTTTATAAACTTATATGAAAAAAAAAAATGTTTGCTGTGGTAATGGTGGCTTTAGAGGACACTGAATCAAAACCAGTCTTATGGACAGTGCCAGCAAAACACCCCCTCTGGACACTGCTAAACACCTCTACACTGTGAATGTGTAGGGACTGTTACTGTGGTACCCATCACAAGGATTGGAACAATAAAAAAGGGTGATAGTGGAGAATAAGCATTAAAATAAGCTTTGGGGAAGAAAAATGAATGCAGACAATTCTCTTTAGTCCAGAGATTCAGGCTTCTAACAGTCTGAGACTGTTAGTGTGAAGTGCAGTATGAGAGGGTGAGCATTTTTCTCTGGAAATGAGAGCAAGCTGGCCACTTGTGAGCTGATGTCTGAATTTGGAGTAGACAGCTGGGTGGACTAGGGTTACTTAATTTAGTGGTAAATGAAAATGCACCATCCTGTAAGTTTAACAGAACTGAAACTACTTGGGGTTTTTTTTGTTATTGGTTTTTTTTCCTCTGCTCAGATGTGTGAGCCAGTGTTGAATCTCATCTGTAAAGTGTAAATGAGGATCAGGCTTAGTTTCTTAATATGGGAACCCAAAACTTCTCACTTTTCTTTGCTGGGAAGAAATTTGCATGGAAATGTAAACAAAGGCAGAATGAGGAAGTTCATGATGCCACATCATGTGGTTCCACAGTATACTTAAACCTAGTATCACACTACAAAGATCCTAGTTTTAAAAAGAAAGAAATAATCTGCAGGCATCGTGCTTTTTTTCACAGCAGGAGATCTAATGCCTCTAGTGCTGTGCACTCCTTGTTACACTTACAAAGTGAGAACAGACATTTCAGTTGTCTGATCAGTGTCTGCCATCATAATTTTAAGTTTTACTTCAGAGTAAAGTCCAGATGTGCTTGTACAACAGGTCCACAGGTCCCTTGGCTTGGGACCTTCTCCCGTGACAGAAATACAAACAGCAGCAGTGGTAAATATTTTATATGTTTTTTAATCACTTGAAGGCTGTCTACTTGGTATAATCCAGAGATGTGCACAGATAACTACTTCAACATTTTCAGTTGTTCTTAATTTCTGAACCATTAACCCTAAGGAGGCACAGAATATATATATATACACACACACACATATATATATATCTCTCTATATAAACATAAATAGGGGGCATTTAATAATTTTTAACTGAATATGAGCTATCCAAATACTTAAATTATTTCAGTGTAAGTCTTTATACAGGCTTAACTAAACCAAGTAAAAAAAAGAAAAAAAATTTTTAAAAAAGGAGAGAGAAATTAAAGTCAAAGTTTTTTAATTGTCTCATGTAGAGTAATCCTAACTGTTGCCTAAGACTGCAAACTTTTTGGTTTCAGATGGAAAGCAGACTCCACGTTTTTCTCTGTCTTCTCAACCTATTCAATTTTATTATCATTATTCTGGCACTTTTTGCAAGACTTGGATGTTGTCTCAAGGATGGACTTTTTTGATGTGCATGCAGACTTTTCAGCTAGACTCTTGTTTAGCTGAGAGAGGTTAAAAACTTTTTATAAGTATGTGCTCCTGGGTTCACTGTCAGCAGAAATGCTCTTGGAACAACCAAAGTAAAATTCAAAACAGTTGGTAACTTGCCCCATCATGAAAAAATTTTCAAGACAGTCATAATTGCATTTATCATCATGTCAGGAATTGGTTGTTATTACTGGATGTATCGTAGTGATGATAATACATCTAAGAAAGCATTAAAAAATAAAAAGCATGTACATTTTTCATAGTTGGTAAGTCAATCAATTTGCAGAAAGCTGAAGAAAAAGGAAGGCATGTTTTTTACTACAGATTTGGTATAAACTATATTTTCTGTTTTTCAGGGCAGGTCCATACACTGAATTGACTCATGATCTATAGTATGTTTTTCTTCAGATTCATAATCTTGCTTCTGAAACAAACAAAAAATTTCAGTGCAGATGTGCACATATACACTAACCATTTTTTCTGCATAAGACAAAGAAGAAGGTTTTTTACTGATGTTTATTCTAAAACTGAAATGAACATACCTGGTTGTGAGGTGAAAAATTTGTATTATGCAGATGTTTCTTCCAGCTTTTCTTCCTAAGTATTCATGTCTTCTAGTTGGTGTGACAAAACTGGCTGAGAGGAATGGCTCTCACCTGGATGGAATTGCATAGAAACAAAGGAGGAATGGAGATCTTGAACGTCTCCTGGTGCGAGTTACTTTGTCTATAAGTGTTTGGTTAGGCGCCTTTTTCCTTCCTCATGCATTGCTGGCAGTGAAACACATTTATATATGCACATAAGGCTATAAGCAGTTCCCTCAATGTGCATTTAGCTGCATGAGCAGGAA